>NW_027639179.1:35000-137500 GCF_951799975.1 Gobius niger | reverse complement strand
GTGCTGATGTTGTGTCGTTGAGCCTGACTGAGATCCTCGTAATAGCTGCGGAGAATGACTCGCTCTGAGACGAGCCTTCAGTGACCGGATAATAACCCACATAAAATAGTCCCGGTGGTCTGGCATATTTAGTGAGTTTAGCAAATGAAACAAATACTCCGTGTCGTGCATTATAACCGTCTAATGCACGGCTCCTCGTTGTTTAATCCTTACATAACTGATTTAATGAGCCATTCGCAGTTTCACTGTACCGGCCGTGTGTACTTAGACTTGCATGGCTTAATCTTTGAGACAAGCATATGCTACTGGCAGGATCAACCAGGTAGCCCAGAAGCGGCTGGCGGGACCGGCCAGGGGGCCTGAGAAAAAAAATCCCACCACACCTCCCCTGGGACTCTCAACCCAGGGAAGGAGGGAAGGACCCGGAGGCCGGCCGACAAAAGCTTGGATCAAGGGCTGACTTTCAATAGATCGCAGCGAAGGAGCTGCTCTGCTACGTACGAAACCCTGACCCAGAATCAGGTCGTCTGCAAGTGATTTAGCAGCAGGTTCTCCACAAACATGAGGTGCGAGATGGGAGAGGGGCGACCCTTGTTGGCCGCGCCCCGGCCCCGTCACGAACGGCTCTGCTCACCGACCCCGGAGGGCCGGCTATCCTGGACCACTCGAAGATCCGCGGCGCTACGGTATCGTTACGTCTAGGCGGGATTCTGACTTACACTGCGTTCCAAATTATTATGATTTTCTAAATTTTCAACTCAAATGAGAGTCAGCATAATTTTTAAGTCTTTAACTGGTAGATGATCATTTAAATGTGGTGGAAAATTTCCTAGTGATAACAGTATTTTTTTCAAAAATAAATATAGTAAAAACCTCAAAATCCACTGTTCCAAGTTATTATGCAACTCATCGTTTCAATACATTTTAAAGCTTGTAGTTAACTGAAAATGGTCATTTGTTGTATTTGTAGCATTAGGAGGTCATACTTACTGAAATCAAAAGCTATTTCAATCAAAAAAATATTAACAGGTCAAGTTATATTTTAACATAGGAGCCCTTGTGTGATAGCAGCTTCAAAATTCTTAAATCCATTAAAATTGTAAGTTTTTGGACAGTTTCTGCTTGGATTTCTTTGCAGGATGTTAGAATAGCCTCCCAGAGCTGCTGTTTGGATGAAAACTGCCTCCCACCCTCATAGAAGTTTTTTTTTGTTGAGGCTCCAAAGGTTCTCAATAGGGTTGAGGTCAGGGGAGGAGGGGGTCCACATCATGAGTTTCTCTCCTTTTCTGCCCATAGCAGCCAGTGATGCAGAGGTTTTCTTTACAGCAGGACATGGGGCGCTGTCAGGATGAAGAGGATTTTGTTCGGGAAAGTACGGCTCTTCTTTTTGTAGCATAGAAGACAGTGGTCAGTCAGAAACTCCACATATTTTTCAACGGTCATTTTCACACCTTCAGGGAGCCTAAAAGGGCCTAATGGGGCCGACCAGCTCTCTCACCATGATTCTGGCTCAAAACATGACTCCGCCCCCTCCTTACTGACGTCACAGCCTTGTTGGGACATTGTGGTCATTCACCAACCATTCACTACTCCATTGATTTGACCATCCAGGGCTACACGGCCTCATCAGTGAACAAGACTGTTTGAAAATGAGTCTCATGTATTCCTGAGCCACTGCAGCCGTTTCTGTTCATCAGCTTCAATGAACAGTTTAGGGGAGGCCGGATAGAAGGTTTATGCACAACTGCAGCCTCTGGAGGGTCCTACACCTTCATGTTCGGGAGACTCCAGAGGCACCAGCAGCTTCAAATACCTGTCTGCTGCTTTGTGGCATCTGTTCTCTTAATCTGATGTGTTTGTCTGGCAGAAACCGTCCATATTGTGCCTTTATTGGCACAAAACGGAGTGTGCTCTGAATCATCCACAAATCTCTTATCAGTACGATGATTATGCTTAATCTTTCATGAAATATCGAAGGTTTTCATACCTAGACCAAGGCATTCAATTATTTCACGCTTTTCATCAGCAGAAAGACCCTTTTTCTTTACCATATTGCTTGAAAATGATGATCTGCATAATAAAGTGTAACACACTTTTTCAGTAGTTTTTCCCTTAAAGGGGGGGAATTATGCAAAATCGACTTTTTCAAGCTTTACATCATGTTATTAAGTCATTCCCTCATTAAAACCATGCCTGAAGTGTTGCCTTAGCACATTCACGTTGTTGGGTAAGGAGTTTTTCACTCCTTCTCCTGTGTTGTCCACTTCCTAATTAATTACCCAAACGTCGGACAACACCAAGCGTGTTCAACACTGGAAGAAGAGTTATTGACAAACAACGCTACACTACCAGCTAATAACACATACCAGCACAGATGACCCAGGATTCAGAAGATTAAATCACAAAGGTTTATTTCCCTAACAGGTCATCTAATACAGAGCTCTGCTTCCCTAGTTCCCTAACATCGAGTCTACCAGCTGTCCATTTCCATAGGAGACTGGATTTTTTACTAGGAAGCAGAGTATTTGTATCACATTAAACATTGGAATATTCATGAGCCTAAAACTAAATCTCATTGGTTCCATTGGCTCCAGTGCTTCTGCTGCATCACATAGTTCCGCCCTGCGACCCCCAATTTTATGTCTTCAATGGAATGTGGCAACTGATAGGATCCTTCTGGAGGAAGGCAGTTGTTTATCTTACTTTTGGGGCACGGGGGTTTTGTGCTCACACACTTTGGTGCTCTGGTACTTTTCCGCTGTAACAGAGAACTGAGAATACTTCGCATACATTTTGTTAAGTCAAACTAAACAGTAATAAGAATAAAAAACAGTATAAAACCTTGTATATATTTTATAATTCTTCATTCCCCCTTCTGATCTCGATAGAGATCAACTAAAACACTAAATCCCTTAATTAATAAATGTAAAACCTTGATTGAACAGTGATTCACCGTTTCTCTGAGTATAAAAACCACCACCAGGTCTCCATCTTCATCTGAGCATATTCAATCAGTTCCTGAGGAGTTTCAAAATCATCTTTTTTCTCCCAGACGTAGTCTCCACTCACCAACCTTTCCCAACGAAAGGTCAGCGATGGAGTACCAAGGTCAACAGTACACTTTATTTTTTCTGTGCCTCGCGCACCATCACGTATTGCTATAAAAATAAACATTCCTGCAACACAAAGCACAACAAAACAAAACAAAACAAAACAACACTCTTAAATGTTTGGTTAGATAAAATCTCCTCCACATTTTCCATCATAGCCTTCGTCTGGGTCCAATCGATTTTAAACGCCATTCTGGCTCTTTCAGTATACAGATCTTAGACGCCCCCTTCAGGCGTCTCTGTAAAACCCATCTCCAGATCCTCAGGGGAATCACTACTGACAACAAAGATCCCTCCTGAAGGGGCTAAAGCCCTGGTTATCATGCTGCGAATGAGAGATACAACACAACAAAACAAAACACAACATAACAGTAACACAACACCTATTATAATACTCACTTTTTGAAGGATGTGGATCCAGGAACCGGACTCTAGCCAATTCAACCAAGTCCATTGTGGATTTTGGTCCTTGAGTCTACTCACCTTATCTCTAATTGCGGTCCAATTTATTGGATTTACCCAGTTTGAAAGGTTATCATAGTTAGCATACTCCTTGCAACCTGGGTGTGTGTATTTTCCTTTTTTATTCCAAGTTTCAATCGCTTCTTCTGTATAATGGGTAACCCATTATAAGTGTGGCGGTTGGATACTGCTCCTCGCCTTTTAACCAGTATCATTCCGATTTGATTACAATAAATGACTACATTTCCACCTTGTTTTTAGCCTACTTTTTTACACATGTTATACAGTACTTGTTTTAATTCTTTCACTGATTGACCTTCAACCATTTTATCACAATTGTTTTGATCTTCTAATTTTAAAGCCATTAATATTAGTAATATGCAGAGAGCTAGTATTACAGCCCACACCCCGTATGGGCACCTAAGTGGGCCTAGCTTTTGTAGCCATGACTTTAGAGAGGAGCTTTTGTCCTTCTTTATCTCTAGTTCAAGTTTATGGGTTTGTGGGTTTGCTTGCCCACCCCCTTCAGTGGGGCTCCCAGACCCACTTTCACCATCATTAGGCAAAGTGTGGGACCAGTGGTAGCCGGTCTTGTCCGAGCAAGGTTTCAGATGTGTCCAATGAAACCAGCTGTCTTTTCCCTGCACTTTAACTGCTGTAGCAGTCCTCTGAGTCACTTCAAAAGGTCCTAAGTAACGGGGAGAGTTCCATAATTCTGTTAAGGCCTGTTCTATGCCCTGTCTCTGTTTATCATGGCGAAATGGCCTCTGGGGACATACACATGTGCACCAGGAAGCACCGTTAGAACCACTGGATCAACTTTATTACAATGTCCGATATCAGCGGGCCCTTCCGCCCACAGCTCTCCTGAGAACCCAGCCAGCATTTGAGCAGCCCCCTCATGATCTGTAAATTCATGGCCGTGTGACCGTGAGACTAGAACTGCATCAGTACAAGAACCAATGTCAACTTTGTAAGCTTTTTCAAATGGACTATACATTATGCCAAGAAGTCCGGTCTGTTCCCATTCCAGGGTGTGGTTCAATTTATAAATCAGAGGCCCTAGTTCGCGCGCTTCATGACCAGAGCCTAAGAATAGAGACATATGTGGGTCAGTAAGCAAGTCTCTTTTATAAAAAGGTTTCACAATTTCAGGCAGGACAACTGGGGCAACAACTCCCGTTTTGTGGACATAGAAAAGGGTGGCTGTTATCGTATATGTGTTTCCCTTTAACTCTTTTTCAAAATCTAACTGATATTGAGGGTCTAATGCTCTATCATATAAAAGAGTGCAATGCAGTGGGTCTTTGGGAGGGGCATATGGGTGCAGCATCGAGAACCATGGTTTCCATTCTTCTGTGGGGTATCGGGTTCAAGGAGGAGCCAGTAGATTGAAACACCAGGATATTCAGGGTCCTTTCGAAAAACATAAAGTCCATGAGAGGTTGAAGGTGTGCAGGTGATTTTCTGTCCATTAGACCATGTGACCTGCATTGCGTCCGGGGAGCATTAGATGGAAGCTCCCGTAGCTTGTAAAATGTCTCTTCAATTTCTTTGTCATCCGTAGAGGGGTCGCTTTTCCCGTGAGCCCCAAAAAGGTTGATGTGTTTATCACTTAGCATATGAGGAGCAGCCTTCCTCATCGTAGAATGCGTAGCACCTGTATCCACGAGCATCATCAACTTTTCCCCACCAACCTCTACAGGAACAAACGGTTCTGGGGTGGAGACAGGACTCACCGGGCACCCCTAGCAGTGGTCATCCCTGTCGTAAGGAAAACATCCTTGGGTGTCGTACACAGGGTAGTTATGTCCTCCACCCCCACGCCTCCACGGTGCAGGGCCAGGCCCTCCCGCTGGATTTCTCAGAGGAGGCCCACCTCGTCCTCCTGGATTAGCTTGGGCTGGGGGTTAGGAACAGTCTCTAGCCCAGTGATCTGTGGCTCCACAATTGTAACATCCTGACTGAGGGCACTGTTTGGCCCAATGGTCGGTTCCTTCACATTGGAAACATGACTTGTCTCTGTTATTTTGTTGCTGCCGTCCCCCATAGCCCTGCCCGCCGAACCCTCTGCCTCTAAACTGTCCCCTATTATTCCCTCTGCCCCTCCCACCTTAGTTCCCATGTAAGTGGATGTGTGTTTGGGTTTGGGGCATTGGTGGGAGCATGTTGGAGTTATGTTGCCCTAAGGGCTGTGATTGGGAGGCGTATAAGGCGCTTGCGGGTGATGGGGCAGGCGTGTCTGCTGTTTCAGTTGTCGAGGTTGTTGCCACCATTTGCCCCTGGGCCTTGTTTTTTTCAGTCTTTTCTCGCAGCTGTGGCCTGTTGCCGTGCTTGGTTCAGCTGAGATTTTAGCAATTCTTCTTGCATTTCTTTAAAATTTGTTTCACGCTCGCGTTGTTTTTTGTTATACAGATCGGCGTGATGTTTTAAATGTGTCAAAAAGAGAGTTGAGTCCGAAGACAATCCTGGAACACTCATCAGGCTTGTTTTAATTGGTTCCGGCAAAACATCCAACACCCCCTGGAGGAACAGACACATTGTTTGGGGGTTTCTGTATGGGTGAGTTTGCATTGAGCTCACATAAACCTGAATACATTCTTCCAAGAATTTAGTAGGGCACATCCCAGGTAAATAGGCGGAAAAGGTTGGGGGCTGCGGGTGTGGAGGGGGATACATTAATTCCACCACCGCTAAAAAGCCTTCCACATGTGGGTCAAAAGGTTGATGCAGGGGCAGATTGTCCAAACCGGATGTTCTCAGGAGTTGATCCACTGCGTGCGGAGGAGCACACGACGCCACCAGGCCCCTCAAATCTCCTACTGCTAATGTGGCATTTGCGCACTGCATTTGAAGAGTGCGAAACCACTTCCTGCCCCCTTCCTGTAGGGGTGGCAGGGTGTTTTTCATCTGTTGTATTTCTGTACATTTAAGTGGTTTATATGCCATAGGGAGAACATTTCCCACCGCTGGCGCCCCAGTGGGAATTAGGGGATATGTTCCTTTTGCCACTGGGTCTGGTTTGGCTTTAAGTGTGAATTCCTCTAGTTTCCGTCTAAGCTCATCAACTTCTGCTTTCCTCCATTCTGCTTCCTCTTTCATTGTTTTAACCTGGTCTTCATAAAGTTCTCGTTGTCTTTCCAATGCTGTATCATGCGCTTCTTTGGTCATTTTCTGAATTCTATCGAAGGCTTCTCGTGCCTCTCCTTTCGTTAGTTGGTCTGATGGAGCCACATCCAGATCCAGAAGTCCGTGAAGTGATTTATGAGGGTAGAGAGAGCTACCAGCTCCCCCCGCCTCATATGAAAGGGGGGCCGAAGGGCCCAAGACGGGGCCTCCTCCCTGTGGGAGGGGCTGTTTTGTCCCGCCCCCCGAAGTGGGGGAGAAAATCTTTTGTTCCTTTGTCCATTTAGATACGGCAGCCTCCAAGACCGGTTCGATTCTTTGTTTGATCTTAAAATATCTTCTTATTGTGAGGTTTGTGAGTTTTAGGTCTTGCTTACCCAATTTTCTTTTTTTCTTCATTGCTTCCGCATCTTGCATTTCCATAGCGCAGAGTTCTACTCCCGCCGTCAGCGTTCCACAGAGTGTTCCTAAATCATGTGGTTCCTTAGGATTTCTCTTTTGTTCTTCATACATTTGTGCACACACCTCTGTTGCCTTCCTTACCTCTTTCTTTGACCTTCCCTTTAGGAAGCCCGTTCCCTGGCACAACCACATAACCCATTTCTCACAATCGTTTTTTCACGACATTTCTCTTACCTTCTAGTCGCTTTTTCTTTTTCTTTTTCTTTTTCTTACCTTTAATTCTTTTTTCTCTCGCCGCAAAAACAATTTCACGTATCTCTGTAATTCACTTCACATATTATTACACTTCTTTTACACTTCTTTAATTAATTTTTCTCTGCTATTTGGGACTCTAACCCACTATTTCAGACGGCCCCCAAATCCGTCAACGACTTATTTCAACGTTTTAATTTTAGTCCACGCGTCCGTGGGCTTGGGAGGTCCTACCTACGCACCTTTCGGCTTTTAAAGGGTAAAACCCAGCGTGCAGTCCTCTACTTCTTCTTCTTCTTCTTCTTCTTCACTATTTCTCACTTCTTTTGTCATTTCACTACTTTTTCTCTACTTTATTTTCAACGGTTTATAATTTTAACGTGTGTCCCTTATTCCTTCCACCATCAATTCACAGATTATACCAGCCAACAGTCGATTTCAGTAAAAATCTTTAAACTAAACTTTGGAAAAATAGCAAATAGACGTACTTTGAGACTCACACTTTAGTAGAAGTCAAAAGTCGTCTTACCTTAATCTAATTGGACGTCCGTGAAATCGCTGATGGCTGGATGTGGAAAAGAATGTCTGGTATGTCTACCGCAAATAGTTTTAAGGAGACCGGACCTCAGCCGCGTCCCGTGTTGTCTGTCTATAAGTCCCCCTGCATCACGTCGGGGTCACCACATGTTGGGTAAGGAGTTTTTCACTCCTTCTCCTGTGTTGTCCACTTCCTAATTAATTACCCAAACGTCGGACAACACCAAGCGTGTTCAACACTGGAAGAAGAGTTATTGACAAACAACGCTACACTACCAGCTAATAACACATACCAGCACAGATGACCCAGGATTCAGAAGATTAAATCACAAAGGTTTATTTCCCTAACAGGTCATCTAATACAGAGCTCTGCTTCCCTAGTTCCCTAACATCGAGTCTACCAGCTGTCCATTTCCATAGGAGACTGGATTTTTTACTAGGAAGCAGAGTATTTGTATCACATTAAACATTGGAATATTCATGAGCCTAAAACTAAATCTCATTGGTTCCATTGGCTCCAGTGCTTCTGCTGCATCACATAGTTCCGCCCTGCGACCCCCAATTTTATGTCTTCAATGGAATGTGGCAACTGATAGGATCCTTCTGGAGGAAGGCAGTTGTTTATCTTACTTTTGGGGCACGGGGGTTTTGTGCTCACACACTTTGGTGCTCTGGTACTTTTCCGCTGTAACAGAGAACTGAGAATACTTCGCATACATTTTGTTAAGTCAAACTAAACAGTAATAAGAATAAAAAACAGTATAAAACCTTGTATATATTTTATAATTCTTCAACGTATTTTCGAGTAATCTGTAGAAACTCTGATGGCGGCCATTTTAGGGATAAAACGCCTGATTCCTTCAGGAAACGCCCTCGACTTCCAGGACACGCCTCCGACCTTTCGTCACCAGCCGAGTAACCAACCACTGCTCCTCAGCAGAACCCCCTCCCCGCAGTGTCTAGCCCTAAGATGTAAACAGAGTCATCATGGAGGATTAGCTTCATGTGTTGTGAACCGGGGCTACAGCAGACTTTTACAAAGACACACATCAGTGTTTCTGTTACCGAAACACCCAGGATTAAAACCGGTGACAAGAACGCTTATTTCAGTGTCTGGTTCTGCGCTGGGCCTTGATGATGCACAGAGCCTCCGGAGAAAGCTAATGCTAAGCTAAACCTCGAGTCATCACGTGAAAACGAGAAATATGCACAAATAAAGTCAATAAAACCACCACACACATAAAGAACCGTTTAACAATGATCACACACGGAGCCTGGCTTGTTGATTTGGAAGTTTATTGCTCACATTTCATCTACAATGGGTCATAGTCGAGTGGCTTTCTCCCGGAGCTAACAAGCTAGCCGCGACAAGCTAACGGGAAAATTCACTGAATACAAGCAGCATATTATGCATTGAAAACGTCACTAAAACAAGCAACTGCTTGAAGCAGCCTTTATGATGATCACACACTGAGCCGGGCTTGTTGATTTCGTAGTTTATTGCTCACATTTCATCTACAGTGAGTCGTAGCCGAGTGGTTTCTCCCGGAGCTAAGGCACTATTAGCCGCGACAAGCTAACAACCTTCACCTTCACAACATTCATTGAAAACAGGCAGCATATTATGCACAAATAACATCAATAAAGCAGCAACTACTCGAAGCAGCCTTTACGATGATCACACAATGAGCCTGGCTTTACACATTTGTGGTTTATTACAGACTTTTCATCAACAATGAGCTGTAGTCGATTATAACAAGCTAACGGGTAACCTCGAAAAACCATTGTCCACCTGCACAGATAATGTCCGTCTTTGAATCGTATGGGCTCCTGCAGATCCTGGTGTCGTCCATGGGGGTATAGTTAGAGATCCATAGGGCATGGCAGATGCAAAGAGAAGCCTCCAAACAGCAGTTATTTTTCAGGCAAGAGCCCCTTCCAAGCGTCCGGTGTGGAAGGTTCGTCTCCAAATCATATCCTGTGTGGCCATTGTTCACAAAGTGATAAACAGTAGCTCCTTTCCAACAATAAAAATTAAAATGCACCGATCGTAGTTTCAATACTGTTGAGACAACGAGCGGAGTGTTGTTGTGATGCCACAGACAGCGTGTGGAGGGGGCGTGTCGGAAAGGGTCAGAGGTTCTTAAAGAGACAGGGGCCTATTTCAAGTCATTTGCTACCGCCATTTTGAAAGAGCAATTTTATACAAGGCAGTTATTCTAATTTACTGCATTGACAGACCAACAGAAGGTTTCGTCATCATTGTAGTGTGATATAGACTGGTGCTATGTGGCTGAAAAAAGCATAATACCCCCTCTTTAACTGGGCTTAACCTGCAAACTAATCATCCCAGGTCTCTGAGATTAATGTCAGTGACTCACAGAGCCCCAAGACACGATACCATCCATGAGTTTCATTATTATTGTCTTTTTTTTTACCTTTTTGACACAAAAATCCAATTTGCATAATAATTTGGAACGCAGTGTAGAGGCGTTCAGTCATAATCCCACAGATGGTAGCTTCGCACCATTGGCTCCTCAGCCAAGCACATGCACCAAATGTCTGAACCTGCGGTTCCTCTCGTACTGAGCAGATGATTACTATTGCAACAACACATCATCAGTAGGGTAAAACTAACCTGTCTCACGACGGTCTAAACCATTGACAGTATATTTAGAATGGACAGCGGGTTAGCCTAGAACCCATGAATCCGTATAGGAAGTGGGGGGCGGCTCCTACGGTCTGACGTCCTATGGACGTTCCATTGAAATGTTTTCGACCCTCTCTAAGGCTGTATCCGAATGTCCACACTATCCCCTAACCCCTCATTCACTACATAGGCCCGCACTATATAGTCGACTATATAGTCACCGATTCTGTTGGCGATTCGGACACAAGCCCACTACTTTCTCCGCGCTGCGTGACGTCACACACGCTGCGGCTGCAGATATGTTTTTTTTATTTTTTTATCTGAATTTATTTATTGGTACAAACGTTTATTTTATGAAACAGAACGACTGTTTTGGCACTTTTACAGGCGTTACTATCATCACAAAAAAAGCACAAAAAAAAGAAAAAAAGTCACCCCAGCGTGCGCTCAGAGACGCCGAAAGTAGGTCACAGGCAGGTGTCCGAAGCGCCAGCAGATTGAGTGACTACATCTGCTAAAAGTTCGCGAAACTCCGGGAATAATGTATTTCTGCGATAAAGACCAACCAGACTCATGAGACAGTGGAATATTTATGGATTAATACGAGTCAGATACGCTTTTACTTCACATGGATTTTACGTGAATGGCTTGGATTATTCGAGAGGAAGCTGTCGGTCATTTAACAGCGCAAGCTAAAGGTAAGCAGCTAACGTTAGCATCTTTTCACCGTAACCGGTTATATTTTGGTCGTTTATTCATGAGAAACACAAACACACGACTGAAACAGCTGATTTACTTCAGTCGTGTTGTTTAGTTCACAGACCTGTCTCTGTCAGGCTCTTCTCCGACTCTCGCAATGCATTGTGGTCTATATTGACCCGTTTAGCAACCATCGATGCTCACTACTTTTCCAGATGCATTGTGGGAAATTTCGAGTGCACTACTTTTTTCTCTCTGGACATTCGGACACCCCTACAAAATGGCGTGAGCACTATATAGTGCACTATATAGGGAATAGTGTGGACATTCGGATACAGCCTAAGTCATTATTAAACACTGGCTTGTCAATCCTGCCCTCGCTTGTTTGTTTTAACATGCGCTACACCGTCCGAGTTTTTTTTTTCAGCTGTTTTTGCCGTAAACCAAGATATTACCCAAAACAACTGACCAATCAGCTGCCTTCTTTCTTCGAGGTCGGCAGCAGCAGCCAGGTTTGATTGACAGCTTGAGTTGCTAAGTAACCCCGACTTACAGCGTACTGCCCGTGCTGGTGTCAGTGGGTTCACCCCGTGCATTGACAGTATATGACAGATTTGATTGACAGATCAAATCAGCCATTGGCAGCACAGCTTTGTCCGCCATCTCCAGGGCATTTAATAAAGTTATACAGCTATCAGCATATCAACAATTCATGTTGAAAACGCAACTCATTGTCTTTTCTCTTGAAAAATACACGGACACAGGTCTGAAATGGACACCGATATGACGGTAAACTCTGAGGACAGAACGTTATGCCTGTGGGACAGAGACAAGAGCTTCATCCGAATGAAAAAAGCTGCAACTTCAGTCTGTCTGGCTCACTAATAACCTGCTAAAAATGCGTCCTCTCTTTCCTACACTTTCCCGCACTATATTTAATTAATAAATTGAGGTAGGAAATGTGTTGTCACATCTCAGATCAATTAAAGCATCGATAAATCTAAATTTCGGACAATTTTGGTCTTAAATCTATGTTAAGCGACACCTTTTTTCACCCCGACGCACTGGCCACTGCATGCCACAAACGATGCGTAGACTCACCAATACCTGGGCAAGGCAGAGCTGCATCCACCCAAATGAAGTCAGCAGTGTTGGACCTCTGTAGGAATCCAAAAGATGATCCAAGTTGTTATTGTCGCTGATGGACATCCGTCACGCAAATCCTGTAAAAGCTCGAAAGTTGCAGCAAAAGGTGCCGTTACTTCGAATATGAAACAACATCTTGGAGATAATCCTTCGCTGTAAATGTCCAAGTCAAGGTAAGGAACTGCATAGGTTCCAATAAAGTTTGTCCAAATATTCGGAAATGGTCTTCACAACTGGCTCAGGATGCAAACAAAAAAACAAACGCGCTCCACTCTGCTCCTGCGAAATAACCAGAAAGGAAAGTGAAAACGCATCATCAGCTGTCCCTTTCGAAACGCGTTTCATTCGTCTGTTCATTCAATCATGTGACAAATAATTGATAATATAAAACCTAGCCTTGATTGTGGCCTAATAATAATATAATCAAAATATATAATTGTACTCATAAAGTAATAAAGCTTACATTGTTTTGTATTATTCTGTGTATTTATTTTAATGCAAAGGAGTCTTAAAGCCTTTGAAACAAAAACAAAAAATAGCAGTTTTCTTTTCTGTGTATGTCAGTATGTACAATGAGGGTTTCGCTTCAAGTTACAGGAAATGCCTATCAAAATATCAAATCCCCTATTTATTGTTATTTTTTTCTGAATATAGATATCCTGTGAAGGATCCTGGAAGGCTGAAGTTGTGGCTGATCAACATCAGAAGAAAGGATTGGGCTCCATCGTCATCTGCACGATTATGCAGTGAACACTTTGAGGAGGATCAGTTCCTGATAAATGACCAAGTATTTGTACAGCTTTTATTTTGTAGATTTTTATTTACTACATTCTATCCTGTTGTGTTTGCATGCTCATCACAATACAGCTATTTACAGCTATTTTCTCATGTGCAGGGCAAGAGGATCCTGAACAGATCTGCTGTGCCTACCATTATTAAGCTACCAGCTCACCTCCAAAAAACTCGCGTACAGAAGAATTTGTCTGCACGGGCTTTAAGAACAACTTTGGTAAGTAGCCAGGAGGTAAGTGATCATTCCGTTCCGTCTTGTTCAGACTGCCCGATGGACCCTCACCTTAGTGCCATTAATGTGTTTCGTGATCATAACTATGTCGCAAATTCAATTGAAGTAGCTTTTGCTACTGATGAGGCTGACCATTCGTGTCAAAATGACATTGTTATGATCGGAGATGCAACTAACGAGACGGGTAATTTGGACCACAGCTATAGGATTGCAGATAGTCCAAAAACACTCAAACGAAAACGTGTAACATTACATGGCCAGCTAGATGTAGCGGGCAAAAAGCTTAAAGTAAAAGGCCAGATGACGAGGAGACTAAAATCCAAGCTGTCATCTTTAAAAGAGCTTGTTTCTGAGCTTCAGAAAAAGTTCTTGATTTCAAGTGAGTGTGCTACTCTTTTGGATTCTTTGGATGATGTTCCTAAAGAACTTTTGCAAAGAATAAAAAAAAAAAAAAAAAAACGGCAACTTATTCTGAAGAACTGAGAAGATTTGCAACTACTTTGCACTTCTACTCTTCGAAGGCATATGACTATGTCCGAGAAAAGTTCAGTTTAGGTTTGCCCCATCCCCAAACTATTCGGCAGTGGTACAGCAGCGTCTCTGCAGATCCCGGTTTTACCGTGGCATCTTTTGTTGCTCTGAAAGGTCATGTTGATGAAAATAGGAAACAGGGAAAGGAGATTTTCTGTTCATTGATGCTCGATGAAATGCACCTTCACCAGCAAATTGAATTCGGATCTGGCTCCAAAATCTATGGCTACGTGTACATTGGCACTGGAGAAATTGAAAACACTGTAGCCACACAAGCTCTAATTGTTATGGTTGTGGCTGTCAATGGATCTTGGAAAATACCCATTGCCTATTTCCTCCTTAGCAGCATGACCGGAAGTGAACGAGCCAATATTGTAAGAGAAAGTCTGACTCGCCTTCATGACATTGGAATTCGAGTTGTTTCTGTGACATGTGATGGGCCGAGCCAAAACCTTACTATGATCAAGGAGCTTGGTGCCAAACTGGATGTAAGTGACATGACTCCTTACTTCTTCCATCCTGAGGACCAGTCACAAAGAGTCCATGTTCTTTTGGATCCATGTCACATGCTGAAACTCATGAGAAATGCTTTTGCTGATGTTGAAGTGATCCAGACAGAAGAAGGGGACACAATCCGTTGGCAGTACATAAAGGAGCTGCATAAGCTTCAAGAAAAGGAAGGTCTTAGACTTGGCAACAAGCTGAGAATGGCACACATCCTTTGGCGGCAACAGAAAATGAAAGTTCACCTAGCTGCCCAACTATTCAGCAGCAGTGTGGCGGATGCTCTGTGAAACGGAGCTTAACTACCCTCAATTTAGGGGTTGTGCGGCAACGGTTAAATTCCTGAGAATCATCGATTCACTTTTTGATGTCCTTAACAGCCGCAATCCATTTGGGAAGGGACTCAAAGCACCACTTAAGCCCTCAACAGTTGATCGGGCAAGGGCAATTGTCCAAGAAGGTGAATCTTACCTACGTGGCCTGAAAATCAAAAACAAGGCAAACACGTTTGTCCCCATTCACAGCACTCAGAGGAAAACAACTATCCTTGGCTTCATTGCATGTAGTAGGAGTGTGCTTAACATCTATGAAGACCTTGTGGAGAGACCAAACTCGTCTTGCAAGTACCTTCTAACCTACAAGTTGAGTCAGGATCACCTGGAGCTGTTTTTCTCGGCCATCAGAGCACGCGGTGGGTTTAACAACAACCCAAATGCCCGGCAGTTTCGTGGTGCATACAAGCGCTTGTTGGTACGGCATCAGGTAAAGAGAGGCACAGGCAACTGCCTTCTTCGCGACAACACTGAAATCCTGGATTCAACCCCAGCAACAGTCAATCTTGCAAGAAGGATGGATCAGGTGTCTGTTGAAGTGCAGATGTCGGAAGAAGCCATCACTGACCTCCCTGTCAACATTGACATCCTGGACACCATTTCAGAGTACAAGAAGGCAGTAATCAACTACATCACCGGCTTCATTGTCAGAAAGATGAAACGCCATGTTACCTGCATGCCCTGTGTAGAAGCTCTTGTTTCCGATAATTTGGACTCACATCCTTTTGTTGAGTTGAAGAGCAGAGGTGGCCTTCAAAGTCCATCAGCTGGCATTGTTGTGGTTTGCCAGACTGCTGAAAAATGCTTTCAGAGACTGTTGAGAACCAACGGGGGAAATACACCGCCAGGACAACAAACAATAACATCAATCACCACAGAGGTCCCAACACAGTGTTCAGACAAAGACCTTTTTCCTTCTTTACATAGCCACATGTTTGATACATGCGTTGAGGCCAATCATGTACATCTTTTGGTCAAAATGGCAACAAGTCTGGTACTGTAAAATCCGCCTAAATCACCTGGCTAGAAGGCAGACAGAAAAGGTAAAACAGGGAAAGGCTGTGAGAAGACGACTCACCAAGTTGATTCATTTTTATGGCGATTGATGAGAATTCTTGGTTCTGTTTTTGTATAAAGGGTGCTATTCCATGAAAACCTGGTATTCTATGGTTTAAAAGTTCAAATTTAGCCTTACTGTGTGGGTCGCTTTTGTGTGTTATTGTGGAACGGCTTCTTCAGTTCAAATCTTCTCTACAGTGCAAACTTAAGAATTTGCGCCCCTTCTGTGAGGAGAAGGTATACTTTTTTTTCTCTGCTATTATACTTAACATTTGATTTAATTATTAAGCTCTGTACAATTGGATTTCAAGGTAAGCACCCGAGCGTTGCGAATATTTGGTGTATGTTCTTAAAGGAATAGGCCACCGTTTTTACATACTAAGATATGTTCTTACCTCACTTTAGACGTGTTAATATATCCCCGTCTGGTCTTTGTCCGTGCGCTCTGTCACGCAAACGGAGCACATACGCAGCCTCTCCCACATGTCATATAGCTCCAAAAAAGCTCACGATAGAAGCTACCAAGCTCTTCCACGTGTTCCCTATTTAAATAAAGTTACGTGAAGTGTTTTCATGCGAAGTATATTTACCCAGAAATGTAGCATGTCGATTTTATAAGCAAATAAAAAGGGGTACTATATTGTGAGGCGTAATGATACGAGGAGTAAAACGTCCGCGCAGTAACTCCTAAAGGTTATTGACGGAAGTGAGCGGGGGAAGTCTTTAGGAGTTACTGCGCGGACGCTGTGCTCCTCGTATCATTACGCCTCACAATATATTCCCCCTTTTTATTTGCTTATCAAATCGACATGCTACATTTCTGGGTAAATATACTTCGCATGAAAACACTTCACGTAACTTTATTTAAATAGGGAACACGTGGAAGAGCTTGGTAGCTTCTATCGTGAGCTTTTTTGGAGCTATGTGACATGTGGGAGAGGCTGCGTATGTGCTCCGTTTGCCTGGCAGAGCGCACGGACAAAGACCAGACGGGGATATATTAACTCGACTAAAGTGAGCTAAGAACAT
Source organism: Gobius niger (assembly GCF_951799975.1). Taxonomy (NCBI): domain Eukaryota; kingdom Metazoa; phylum Chordata; class Actinopteri; order Gobiiformes; family Gobiidae; genus Gobius; species Gobius niger. Next base: position 120,637 of record NW_027639179.1, on the reverse strand, counting down.
ATCTTAGTATGTAAAAACGGTGGCCTATTCCTTTAAGAGGGGTGCAAAGTTTTCAAACCTGAGGACATTTGAACTGGAGATGCCTTGGATGATTGTTGAATTACTTCATTTCTAAACTAACCACTCATGGATGTACCCCTTTTGCTATTCGATACTCCTATTATTTCTAATATTGTCAAAACAAACAATTTATTCTCATCAATGATGCCATAACTACTTAATGTCTGAACAACCCCACAGTGTTTGGGTAACTTTCATCTGAGCACTGTTTTCTGAAAGCATACACTTCAATAGTGCGTATTTGACCTTTCTGAGACCTAGTGGCTGTATGGGTTGTTGCATGATGTCTTTGCCTTCCATCACGGTGGTCATTTTTTTCCAAGAAGTTGGAAAAGTGTCATTGTGGCCACTGTGATGGAAGGAAAGGGCATCATGCAACAACCCATACAGCCACTAGGTCTTTGAAAGGTCAAATACGCACTCATAAGGAGAGTTTTTCCACATTTAAGCAATGCTGCAATGCATCTTTTAAAGTTACTGCCAATTCCTTCTTCTGCTACACTCATTCAGCCCATCAAAATGAAACATATTTGTTCATATTCTTGGAGTCCGCATAAAGGGGGCACAAGATTTTATGGATAAATATGATGTATTTTGTAATAAATCTTTCTCTTGCTACTCTGAACTCCAATTGTTAAAAAACAGGCCACAGTTTTTCCACACTGATTATGTTCTTACCTGAGCTTAGATGAGTTGATACGTACCTGTCAGGTCTTTACGCACGCAGTCAGTCACGCAAAAAGATACACGTTGTTGTTAGCATTAGCCTCTCCTCCTCTTCTCTATGGGGCCAAACGGAGGTGAAGTTAGAAACGACCGAGCTCTTCCACGTTTTCCCTATTTAAATACAGTTACGTGAAAAGTTACACAATCCAAGTCTAGTAACACAAAATAAAGCATGTCGATTTTCTAAGCAGATAAAAAGGGGTATATTGTAAGGCGTAATAACACTGCGCAGAAAATCGACTAATCGGCTAATGCTAACAACAACGTGTATCTTTTTGCGTGACTGACTGTGTGCGTATAGACCTGACAGGTACGTATCAACTCATCTAAGCTCAGGTAAGAACATAATCAGTGTGGAAAAAGAGAGGCCTGTTCCTTGAGGATGTAGAAATGACTCTCTACAGCAGTAGACTGCTTACCTAGAGCTTGCATGAACGGAATGCAATCATTTAGCCCAACAAATGAAACATATTCTTGGAGTCCGCATAAAGGGGGCACAAGATTTTATGGACAAATATGAGGTAGTTTGAAACAACACTTTGACCAAACTGTACTGTATTATAGTTCTTGTTTTCCATCAAAAAAATATAATAAAAAAAAAAGTTATGCAGTTTTTGTGATCATTCTTTTGACTTTCATTCTTGATTTGATTTGTTTGTTGAAGATGTTTACTTTGACTTTCATTCTTGATTTGATTTGTTTGTTGAAGATGTTTACTTTGACTTTTATTCTTGATTTGATTTGTTTGTTGAAGATGTTTACTTTGACTTTTATTCTTGATTTGATTTGTTTGTTGAAGATGTTTACTATGATGTTTACTACATATGCACCCTGAAGGAAGCCAGCAGTATAGTTACGCACAGTCGTTTTGTTTGTGTTCGTCTTTTTAAATGTACACGTTTGACTGTGTTATTCATGTTTATGTACGTTTGTGTCTTATTCATGTTTATACACGTTTGTCTGTCTTATTCATTTTTGTGTCTTATTCATGTTTATACACGTTTGTCTGTCTTATTCATTAGTGTGTCTTATTCATGTTTATACACGTTTGTCTGTCTTATTCATTTTTGTGTCTTATTCATGTTTATACACGTGTGTCTGTCTTATTCATTATTGTGTCTTATTCATGCTTATACACGTTGGTCTGTCTTATTCATTAGTGTGTCTTATTCATGTTTATACACGTTTGTCTGTCTTATTCATTTTTGTGTCTTATTCATGTTTATACACGTGTGCCTGTCTTATTCATTATTGTGTCTTATTCATGTTTATACACGTTTGTCTGTGTTATTCATTTTTGTGTCTTATTCATGTTTATACACGTGTGTCTGTCTTATTCATTTTTGTGTCTTATTCATGTTTATACACGTTTGTCTGTCTTATTCATTATTGTGTCTTATTCATGTTTATACACGTTTGTCTGTCTTATTCATTAGTGTGTCTTATTCATGTTTATACACGTTTGTCTGTCTTATTCATTTTTGTGTCTTATTCATGTTTATACACGTGTGTCTGTCTTATTCATTATTGTGTCTTATTCATGTTTATACACGTTGGTCTGTCTTATTCATTAGTGTGTCTTATTCATGTTTATACACGTTTGTCTGTCTTATTCATTTTTGTGTCTTATTCATGTTTATACACGTGTGTCTGTCTTATTCATTATTGTGTCTTATTCATGTTTATACACGTTGGTCTGTCTTATTCATTAGTGTGTCTTATTCATGTTTATACACGTTTGTCTGTCTTATTCATTTTTGTGTCTTATTCATGTTTATACACGTTTGTCTGTCTTATTCATTATTGTGTCTTATTCATGTTTATACACGTTTGTCTGTCTTATTCATTTTTGTGTCTTATTCATGTTTATACACGTTTGTCTGTGTTATTCATTATTGTGTCTTATTCATGTTTATACACGTTTGTCTGTCTTATTCATTAGTGTGTCTTATTCATGTTTATACACGTTTGTCTGTCTTATTCATTATTGTGTCTTATTCATGTTTATACACGTGTGTCTGTCTTATTCATTATTGTGTCTTATTCATGTTTATACACGTTTGTCTGTCTTATTCATTATTGTGTCTTATTCATGTTTATACACGTTTGTCTGTCTTATTCATTTTTGTGTCTTATTCATGTTTATACACGTTTGTCTGTCTTATTCATTATTGTGTCTTATTCATGTTTATACACGTTTGTCTGTCTTATTCATTAGTGTGTCTTATTCATGTTTATACACGTTTGTCTGTCTTATTCATTATTGTGTCTTATTCATGTTTATACACGTGTGTCTGTCTTATTCATTATTGTGTCTTATTCATGTTTATACACGTTGGTCTGTCTTATTCATTAGTGTGTCTTATTCATGTTTATACACGTTTGTCTGTCTTATTCATTTTTGTGTCTTATTCATGTTTATACACGTGTGTCTGTCTTATTCATTAGTGTGTCTTATTCATGTTTATACACGTTTGTCTGTCTTATTCATTTTTGTGTCTTATTCATGTTTATACACGTGTGTCTGTCTTATTCATTATTGTGTCTTATTCATGTTTATACACGTTTGTCTGTGTTATTCATTTTTGTGTCTTATTCATGTTTATACACGTGTGTCTGTCTTATTCATTTTTGTGTCTTATTCATGTTTATACACGTGTGTCTGTCTTATTCATTAGTGTGTCTTATTCATGTTTATACACGTTTGTCTGTCTTATTCATTAGTGTGTCTTATTCATGTTTATACACGTTTGTCTGTCTTATTCATTTTTGTGTCTTATTCATGTTTATACACGTGTGTCTGTCTTATTCATTATTGTGTCTTATTCATGTTTATACACGTTTGTCTGTCTTATTCATTTTTGTGTCTTATTCATGTTTATACACGTTTGTCTGTCTTATTCATTATTGTGTCTTATTCATGTTTATACACGTTGGTCTGTCTTATTCATTAGTGTGTCTTATTCATGTTTATACACGTTTGTCTGTCTTATTCATTAGTGTGTCTTATTCATGTTTATACACGTTGGTCTGTCTTATTCATTTTTGTGTCTTATTCATGTTTATACACGTTTGTCTGTCTTATTCATTTTTGTGTCTTATTCATGTTTATACACGTTTGTCTGTCTTATTCATTATTGTGTCTTATTCATGTTTATACACGTTGGTCTGTCTTATTCATTAGTGTGTCTTATTCATGTTTATACACGTTTGTCTGTCTTATTCATTAGTGTGTCTTATTCATGTTTATACACGTTTGTCTGTCTTATTCATTATTGTGTCTTATTCATGTTTATACACGTTTGTCTGTCTTATTCATTTTTGTGTCTTATTCATGTTTATACACGTTTGTCTGTCTTATTCATTAGTGTGTCTTATTCATGTTTATACACGTGTGTCTGTCTTATTCATTATTGTGTCTTATTCATGTTTATACACGTTGGTCTGTCTTATTCATTAGTGTGTCTTATTCATGTTTATACACGTTGGTCTGTCTTATTCATTTTTGTGTCTTATTCATGTTTATACACGTTGGTCTGTCTTATTCATTAGTGTGTCTTATTCATGTTTATACACGTTTGTCTGTCTTATTCATTATTGTGTCTTATTCATGTTTATACACGTTGGTCTGTCTTATTCATTAGTGTGTCTTATTCATGTTTATACACGTTGGTCTGTCTTATTCATTTTTGTGTCTTATTCATGTTTATACACGTTGGTCTGTCTTATTCATTAGTGTGTCTTATTCATGTTTATACACGTTTGTCTGTCTTATTCATTAGTGTGTCTTATTCATGTTTATACACGTTTGTCTGTCTTATTCATTATTGTGTCTTATTCATGTTTATACACGTGTGTCTGTCTTATTCATTATTGTGTCTTATTCATGTTTATACACGTTGGTCTGTCTTATTCATTAGTGTGTCTTATTCATGTTTATACACGTTTGTCTGTCTTATTCATTTTTGTGTCTTATTCATGTTTATACACGTGTGTCTGTCTTATTCATTAGTGTGTCTTATTCATGTTTATACACGTTTGTCTGTGTTATTCATTATTGTGTCTTATTCATGTTTATACACGTTGGTCTGTCTTATTCATTTTTGTGTCTTATTCATGTTTATACACGTTTGTCTGTCTTATTCATTATTGTGTCTTATTCATGTTTATACACGTTTGTCTGTCTTATTCATTATTGTGTCTTATTCATGTTTATACACGTGTGTCTGTCTTATTCATTATTGTGTCTTATTCATGTTTATACACGTGTGTCTGTCTTATTCATTATTGTGTCTTATTCATGTTTATACACGTGTGTCTGTCTTATTCATTTTTGTGTCTTATTCATGTTTATACACGTTTGTCTGTGTTATTCATTATTGTGTCTTATTCATGTTTATACACGTTTGTCTGTCTCATTCATTTTTGTGTCTTATTCATGTTTATACACGTTTGTCTGTCTTATTCATTTTTGTGTCTTATTCATGTTTATACACGTGTGTCTGTCTTATTCATTTTTGTGTCTTATTCATGTTTATACACGTTGGTCTGTCTTATTCATTATTGTGTCTTATTCATGTTTATACACGTTGGTCTGTCTTATTCATTATTGTGTCTTATTCATGTTTATACACGTTTGTCTGTCTTATTCATTATTGTGTCTTATTCATGTTTATACACGTGTGTCTGTCTTATTCATTTTTGTGTCTTATTCATGTTTATACACGTTGGTCTGTCTTATTCATTAGTGTGTCTTATTCATGTTTATACACGTTTGTCTGTCTTATTCATTAGTGTGTCTTATTCATGTTTATACACGTTTGTCTGTCTTATTCATTATTGTGTCTTATTCATGTTTATACACGTTTGTCTGTCTTATTCATTTTTGTGTCTTATTCATGTTTATACACGTGTGTCTGTCTTATTCATTTTTGTGTCTTATTCATGTTTATACACGTTTGTCTGTCTTATTCATTTTTGTGTCTTATTCATGTTTATACACGTGTGTCTGTCTTATTCATTTTTGTGTCTTATTCATGTTTATACACGTTTGTCTGTCTTATTCATTTTTGTGTTTTATTCATGTTTATACACGTTTGTCTGTCTTATTCATTTTTGTGTTTTATTCATGTTTATACACGTTTGTCTGTCTTATTCATTTTTGTGTCTTATTCATGTTTATACACGTTTGTCTGTGTTATTCATTATTGTTTCTTATTCATGTTTATACACATTTGTCTGTCTTATTCATGTTTATACATGTTTGTCTGTTATTAATGTATATATGTGTAAAGTATTCGAGTAGTTTGTTCAATGTGAGTCTTGTCTTGTCTTTCCCACTCATAGCCTGCACCTTGTCGTGGTGAGTGGGCTTCTCACAAAGACAGGCTTAGACATATACTGCACTTGCACTGTTTTAATATATTGATGTTTGTGATCTTCTCATATAGAAAGATGCCTTGGTTGGTTCCTTTTTATCAAGACTCTTGTTGGGGAATGGACCGATGATACTTATCGACAAGCAACAGCTGACGCCAAGCAACAGCAGGAACATTGTAGGAGATCAGGGCCAAAAATACACTTGAATATACCTCTGCAATGTTGGAGCACGGCATGCACACAATGGCAGAGTGGGAGTGTCTCTGGCCTGTAAGAACTTAGTGTAGTTATCATTTAGTGACTGTTGGAAAGATTTTATTTTGTTCCTTGCTCTGATCTTTGTAGGTACTCCTGATGAACGCAGCATCAAGGAAGAAGATGTCAATTGGAGTCACAATGTTCTGATTACTCTCAGGTAAGTTTGACAGTGATGCCCTTCGCTCTGTAAATAGCTGCTTGTATTCGTGGCCAGCCTACAAGCTAATATGCAATTCATAATAAAAAGGAACAATGTTATTTGTGGCACTTCCTTTTTTTCTTCTCCCCTGCCACGCTCCCCTAGACATGTGACGTTGGCTCAAAAGCTTGATTCTCACCTCCATTTAGTTAAGCATCTTATCTTAGGCAAAAACCCATGTAGAAAGAAGGTTCCCCACTTCACGGCTGTGGCTACTTGCTTACCACCTCAGTGTATGCCGTTAATGAATAATGATAACAGCAATGTGCTTTGAGTAACTTGGTAACACAGGTTTGTAAAGCACAATACAAGTGTAAGGCATTGATTATATTATTATTAATCCAGAATAAGGTTTACTGCAAAGTTTCCTCACTAACCGCCTAATTATAGGTTATCCATATAGGCATATAGGCATCATTTAGTTGGAAATTTGAACCAACACTGCAGTAAAATGCAATCTATGGGGATCACTTGTGAAGCATTTGTTCATGTGCAAAACAAATGGTATATGTACAACAATTATTTACAATTTTTATTTGTGGCCCTGGGACTAGAATACATGCATTTTCAAATGTTGAATTTGGTGCAATATGGCCACTATTTTAAGCTAACGTTTTTTCCTTTATTTGACCATGCACTATTAAGAGGCAGACTGTCAATGCCCCTGACAACTAATGAAATAAATAAATGTAATCCCATTCTTCTAAATTTGCTTTCATTTTTACAGATGACCTTGACAACCTGACCTCATACTGCTTGATAGCATCTGGTGCTGCATCACTGACATCTCTACCACCACCACCACCACCACATGTCCTCCGCTTACATTACATTAAACAATAGCAATACAGATTTATTGTGCATGCATTTGGTAAGTGGGTGCAATTATATGTATATACAAGTTAATACCTTTGTCTTAATGGTATGTTCTGGTTATTTTGAGATAATACAACGTGGTACTGCTCCATAGAAATTTGACTTCTACACACAAGAATTCCATCCGAACCCAGTAGCATTGCTTAAATGGACCAATATTTTTTGCTTCATGGCGAGACACGGCTTATGAATAGGAAATTATTATTATTCAGAAGGGTGTAATTAGAGATGTTTCTGTTCTTTTTTGGATTTATTGCATAAACATCCTAAAATTGCCTACCATTTTAGAACAACATAAATTGATACAAAGATTTGATGGAAGGCTACTTTTAAGTTTTTAAGTTCAATCAAAGTTACTTGTTTGCCTCATTTTAAGGGGTTTAAAGTTCTATAGTAGACTATGATTGGATATTTGAAAATCATTCTGAGCACGTATTTTAAATTTTAAGTACAAGCCTTGAATGTTTTAGGCCTGTTGGTGCTTGGCACTTAACGTTATAAACTTTCACCTCAAGAGATTAACTTTGATTGGAAACCACAAAAGCTATTTGATTTTTTGCACATTTACCCAAGGGTTTTTTCCTCACTTCCTATTTGTAATGCCTCCCTCTACTGTTCATCTTCGTGTACTCCGCCTCTATTTTAAACACCTGTTGTTCTGCCCAACAAAGGAAAAACGCAGTAACTGCACTCTGTGAAAGAGAAAACAAACTTTAACATTTTGTTGATGCCCTGTCCAATTGGTTTGTACTTTATTATTAGTTTCTAATTATTTTTTTTTAGCTTTTTATGGGTATAAAACACAAACTCTAAATTTACTTTAGACCCTAAAAATGCACATACTGCACTTTGCCTATGTACCAGTCAACATTCCACATATGCTTCGCTTGTACAAAGGCAAAGTGCAGTATGTGCATGTTGTGTCAAATGCTGTTTTTTTGGCTTTCTGGTATTTTATTTATGTTAGTAAATTATCATCTGCGTGAGTATCAATCACAAATTTAGTATTTGAGATGTAAAAGTAGTTTATACCCTTTCGACCATCATCTGGCCCTGTGACATAATCACTTTGTTGAGCGTTTAAATTTCAAAGCAGTGAAGGCTGATGAAGCCAAGCCAAGTTTGCCTGAGGAGTAGTCCTGGTTGTCTCAATTTTGTAGTAACTCAAATTATGGACTTTCTCTAAAACTGAAAACTTTTGATACAAGATACTACAGATGAGAAGAAGTTCAAATCTGCGCTTAACTCAATTTTGACAGAATATGCAGTTCATACGTTTTTCCTATTGTATGGCAGAATAGCCCTACGTGTTATTCAGATGTTTGTTCAAACCATGTAATTCCTTATTTAGCTTTATTTAAGCAATGAATCACTTTTTGTTATGTATCAAATCCAAACCTCTGCTACATAATCACCTTTGGGCTTGTCGCAGTATCGTCAACTACACCTTCTGCACTTGTCACTATTGAACATATTTGCATTTGTATTTCAAAACTTCCAGCCGCATATTCAGCCTTTGTGTACTTGTGTTTAAATCAGAAATGTTTAAAGTTGTGCATGTTTACCATTGTATCTTTCTAAATTGTAAATGACTTTGGTCTCGGCGGGTCTGGTCTCCTGTGTAATTTTTGACCAAAGGTTGAATTGCATGTTCCTATCATACTGTTTTACAACGCTATATTTAATGTGCAATATTTTGTGGTGTCACATAAAAACACTGGAAATGATTACATAACCTTACTAATACTGAGCAGTTAACAGATGGCCTGAGAAGTCATTGTGGAGAACAACATACAGTATTTCTATATATATATATTTAATGAAGCGTTTCCATTGAGACAAAAATAAAATACTCTAATAAACAATACAATAGCAAATAAAATTAAATTTAAAAAAAATAACTATTTACAAATATTTACACACATTCAGCGTGGAATTGAAAGTGCCAAAGAGCACAGGGATTCCCAACAGAAATGGAAGGGATAAGAGGAAGAGTATGCGTTAGACAAGTAATAGTGTCTGCATTTATGGATAAACAAAAACATTCATAATAGGTATGTCACTCTGGATTATTTTAAGATGAAAAATGAACTATTAAAACACAGCTTTAGTAGCAGCAAGAGTTAAATATTCCACCGCTAAAGCTGTGTTTTAATACATTCAGCTAAAGATGTTAGAAAAAGTTCATTTCCCCTAGAGGATAAATGAACATCATCAGCTAAAAATAATCCTGGAGTGTCATACCTAATATAAAGGTGGTGGATAAAAGTACCAATGTTCTCCATAAATGCAGACATTACACTGTTAACACATTTTCTTGACTTGTCTAACTTCCCCGGATTTGCACCAGATCTCCACTTGCGCCTCTGAGAGAGTCCAGAGAAGATGACTTTAATAGATGGATTCTGCAGACGGAGCTGGTGCAGGTCCTCCTTCATGGCTGTGACGATGTCGACACTCTTCATCTGTCCGAGGTCGTTTCCGCCGCAGTGGATGAGGAGGACATCCGGGGCTGCTCTTCCTCTTCGGCACTGGTGGAAGAAGGCCATCAATCCCTTCCACCTCAGACCACCCCAGCCAAACCAGGATACTGTGGCGTTGGTAAGGCCAAGGTTTGTCCCCATGGTCTTCGCTGCAGCAGCTTCTCCACGCCGGACGTAGCTGTCGCCAATAATCCAGACTTTGTCTAAATAAAAAATATGATAGAGAAAAAATAAAAGTATTGTAATTAGAATCGTATTTTTATTCAGTGTGTAACTATTCGGGTATAAATGAAAAAATATTTCATATTATAATATATATGTGACTCACATGTTTTCTCTGTGGAAGCAGTCATTGAAGCAGTAAAAGTCATGATCCTGTGTCCTATACAGACTTCAAAACGACCTAATAAAACCATGTATATCTGTTAATATCATTGGTTAATATCATTGACCGTGGATTGTCAATGGTTAATATACATATCTGCTGTTCAGAATTGGTCTAATAGCAGTATTTCAAAGATGTGAAAATCCCCTGCATTTGTTTACCGCAAGTACAATTATAAAACAAATCAACTTAACACTCAAATGGAAAGAGAGTAAGCTACAGTTAGCATGTAGCTTAAGGGCAAAACCAAAACGGAACTTTAGTTTTTCCATTTAAATGCCTCCATATATGCATTCGAAATGTCAATATGTCATGGATAAATGTAAACATTTTAAAACATTTACCTTGTTTAAAAAGGAACAATGGTCAGCCAGCAGTCTGCCGAACATTCACTCTACAAGAGGGGCGGGTGATGCGCCGCTACCGCTCTCTAGCGAAGGCGGGCCACTTCAACAAGCTCGGTCCTGATTGGCTCTGGCGGTTTCCTTGGAAACATGACTCGGAAATTCCAAATATGGAAGCTGGCTCCATCTAAATACAACAGCGCGGCCGCCATAACGGCTATACGACTAGCCTCGATTGGCTTCATTTTACCCGCGCGGGCGGCCATTGCTCCCTCTGTCCAGCAATCCACTGTCAATGGATGGACCTAGGCAGTGGGGCCTTCCTCCTGTCCAAACAGGCAAAGCTCTTTATGAAGAAGCAACCGCAATTAACTTTTCAAATCCAGCCAAGAAACATGACACAAACACCAAATCCCATACAAGACAACCTGAAAAGAAAAGAGCGAAAAGAGATGTGTCTACGGCTGCCATAGAAAAATTCTATAAAGATCTGGACAATGCAGCCCCAACAGCATCAGAGAAGAGTGGCCTCCTGAGGGTATTGCCAGAGTACTGTAAACAGTTCGTGCCAAAGGTGATTTCTCTCAAACTACCAAAGCCTCTGACAGAGTTATACAAGTCTCATAATCGCGGGTTGTCTGCCTCTGACCTCATGGTGAAACAACAATCTACAATTGATATACAATGTTTGAAGGATTTTCTAAAGCACATAGGCATAGATGTTTCGACATGCTCCCTTTCTGGCCATACCACACATGCTGGTACAAGGATATCATTCAGTACATTAATCACATTGGTAAAAACTCTGGAAACAGTGGAACTATGAACATCAAAAAGATAAGACAAAAGTGAAACCATCAAATTACCTCTCAGTCTCATTAAGGTAATAAGCAGTTGGTGGAAACTTGTCATGTGTTTAGTGTCTTTGAGGAATGGCTTTACTAGGTCAAAAACAGCCATAAACACTTCATACCTGTGTAGTCCTGTAAGTGTTTTTAGTTTTTCTTTGTTTTTGAAACTGTTTTGTTCAAGGAGGTGTACGCTTAGCTTCTCTTTCAGTGCAAATGTCTCACTTCGGAGAACCTGACACTCACTCTGAAGTACCTCAATGTACTCTGCACTGAGGTCCGTTTGGCACATCACATCACCATTGGAAGTGTCATTCTCACACATGTTAGCTTCATTTTCATGGTTCTCTTCAGGTTCAGTTGCCTCAACAGTGAGATTGACGAGTGCTCCAGTGTCTTCATTTTGAGATGACAGTAGCTTCCTTTTTCTCTTTATTTCTTGCCTGATACCATATTTCTGGAGAGTCTTCAGGGCATGTCTTCTGGCCGGAGACTTGGTGTGGGCAAATACAGATGGCACATAATCAGGTGACAAGGGGTCCTGGCTCTTCTCTCCTGGTAAAATAAATGAGTAGTTTAATGATCATCAGTGTGTTAACCACTAATAGATCCATGGTTTACTGCTACTAAGAACAATTCAAATGTAACCACATGCACTATAATTGATACTGATAGTCCGTTACGAAATAAACAAACAAATCCAATGCGGCTGCACTTAGCAAAGCATCTGTAGGGACATATTTCAGTTACTGATTGTTGCTTATTATCTTTAACCTTCTTTTACACGCTATGATTGTGTCTTCTTGCTTATGGAATATATTTACGTTTAACCTTCTTACCTTGTAAAAAATGCTCGCTGCAAATACGTGAATACTTGGAGGGTTTCCAGTCCTTACGATTGATGGCTGCTATCCATCGTTGCCTTCTGTCTCGATTAGTAGGTATGTGATAAAAAGATAAATTGGGCTTACACCCTTGTCTGTTCACGCAGCCGCCCGCGCAACAAGCTATGACCATGTTTACAACAACAAAAATCAACAAAATACAGGGCAACTTTGGCTAGTTTTTCACACAAACTTCGTTCTTCGTTAGCCGCGCACGGTTTGTTTTGACGTCTGTCGTAGTGGAGGGGCGTTCCAATGGGGGGCGTGACGTCACACGCATTGGGTGAATACCTCATTGACAAATTCACGTCCCTGATCGGAGAGGATACGTTTTGGGCACCCTAACCGATAAATGATTGAACACAACTTCAGCAGCAGATTTAGTTTTCAAAGGGTATGCTTCGACCCATTTTGAAAAATAATCTGTTGCTGTGAGAATATGTTGGTAGCCATCTGGGGTAGTGGGCAGTGGCCCCGTCAAATCAATTCCCACCAACTCCCACACCGCAGACACCTAAGAAGTTAAACAATTAAACAATATATTTATGATGTGAATAGTGCAGTAGCGAGACAGAAAATGTACTTTTATGTTTTGCAGAGGCACCATAGCTGCCAAAGGCTTCCCCTCACGCTGACATTTGTCACACTCCGATACCTTTAACAAACCAAAATATAAACAACTACATGTAATAACATTACACTTCATAATAATATATATCTCAAATCATACCCATTTGTCAATTTGGACAGTCATGCCATGCCAGTAAAATCTGGAGCACAGGGCGTGACGCGTTTTTATTATGCCGGTGTGCCCGCCCATCGGAGAGGAGTGAAATTCTTTAAAAAGCTTCCACGTCTCCTCTCGATCTTTAATCGCTCTTCTGTTTTTATAGAAAAGCTCTCCATCTGCAGAAAACAAATAAATCCATATAAATGTAAACAAATACATTGTGAAATAAAGTTTAAATTAAACAATATACTTACTCTTAACAGTACATTTCTCAGCATATCTTTTCAAGTTTACTTTCTGGCCTTTAGAACAGCCGTCTGGGTATGTCTTTTCAGTCAAAAATTTGAAAATTTCGTTCCACTTATTCTCCATCTTTGGTCAGTTCATTTCAATATAAATGTGCAAAGAAATCAAAAAGGGGTGAGGCAAATTCGATGTCAAAAAAGCGGGCAGGGGTCAAAACCAGTGTGTCAATCAGCGGAGCAAACAATCAAAAAGGAGTGTAGCTGCCGCGGTCGAAAAGATGGTCTCTCAAACTGATGGTTCACATTGTTTTTAATTTAGCCTTGCCTTGCATGTGAACACACCGTAAGAGCTACAATACAAACAGAAAACAATACAATCAGTAACTCATACAGCATGTCATTTACCTTAAACCTTTTTACCGTATGACAATCTCTATTTTGAGTGCTATAATTATGTAAATTCTATGTATATTTTTTAAACATTCAAACCTGGTCCTTTAACCTTATATCTGTACCATGAAAGAATTATCATTGCCTTTTTACAATACATTGCGTCTTTGAAATTACAGTGCGTTAATCATGGCTTTAACCGGAGAGCGTTGGCGCCCTCTAGTGGGTAAAAGTTACCGTTACACAACAGTTATAAATATAAACTCCGCAAAAACGATTAAAATATAAAATGTCATGACAAAACCCTAATACCAACCTTGTTCCCTCATCAACCGGGCGCTAGGGAACCGTAAGCAACAAACCAATAAATCTTAAATAAATCTTTTGTCCATCTTTTTACAGGACGCGCACCTTTCTCCGCCTATAACGTTAGCAGCAGGACTTCCCTCTGGTTACCATAGTTACATCCGCGCTGAGCCTTCTCTAAGCTCCTTCAAAGTAAAAGCATATAAATTATAATGCAACAAAATAACACCTTAGAAGCAATTTACAAAATGGGGGAAATATTATTACGGTCATTTACAAGGAGTGAGGCAAATTCGATGTCAAAAAAGCGGGCAGGGGTCAAAACCAGTGTGTCAATCAGCAGGATGTAATGAAAAGAGGATAGAGAGCTGGCAAGGCAAGACAATCTGGCACTGTAATGGATAAAAAAAAGGACACATTGTTATTATGACTAGTGAAAAGAAATTGATGACCAAAATATAGAAAAATAATTTCATCATGACCGTTTATCAAATCTAAATGTGTGAGTATTTACACAAATGATGAGGATGTATAGTAGCTGCGTGCACTGACTGCTCAGATCGACGATCAAAACTCGACAGGTTGTTTTGCCTATTGATCGATTATAATTGCAATTCAAAGCAGAGAATGACGATAGTCGTCGAAATGAAGGCTACAATTGTGTAGATTTGTTAAAGTAGTATGTTTACTTTAGTTTATTTGTTTATTTGAGCAGTTGACGTTCTGCTCATGGAGTGGGCCGAAGCAAAACACCACCCTATGCTAAAGTTTTAACTGGATGGAAATCACTTGGTTAGACTGCACATAAAGCTTTCAGTCAGCGGAATTATATTGCGGCGATTAAGCTACATAAAGACATTAGCTTGACCTACGACATGTGCGCCGCATAGATTATTTTTTATGAAACCAAATATCACTGTAGAACATTTACGCGGTATTACATTGCTCTTTCTATAGGCTATAGTTATATATCAAAATCTTTATTTTAGTCATCAAATTACACCAGTATAGTAAAATTGTATGCAAAGAAAATAACTCACGTTCGGGTCCGAAGATGGAAAGAGCGGCAGAGGGTTGCACATGCGCTGAAGAGCTAGACAGTTCCAGTGGACAGGCAGCTGTCATGCGCTTGCGCAGAGGCGCTAAAAAGTGCAATTCGACAAAGAAGTGCATCTGGACGTTACACCGGCAGCCTCTGCACCGTCTGGGAGGAGCGCTGGGCCGGCCAGACGGGTCTCTGCTGCTCAGGTTGGCCCACAGTGGCGGCAGGACTGTCTTAACACTAGTATTTCCATGTTCGTTTGCAAAGCACTTACTTACTAACACTGTGCTTGGCCAGTTTTACCTCTCCAGCGTTAACTAAGTGTTTTGCCTGTGGTTGAGGCGCTAATTAATTTGGATTGATTAAGACGACACCCCCCTCTAGTGGGGTTTGTGTTTTTTTTTCTCTGTAATGATGAATTTTACGATACCTTTGTTAATGTATATTTTTTATGAAGATTGCAATGGTTGCCACCTTTGCAACCTTCATAGAAATTCACATTTATGTTTGTGTATGTTGATATGTATAGTCTATATTATAACCTGAACAGCAACCCAGCATTTTTCACTTCATTAGTTATGTTTAGATTTTCAGTTTGAATCTTAAAACGTTTTATGTGCAGGCGATTTTAATCCTTGTATATAAAACTATTAGATGCAATAACATTTGTGTCTGTATTAAAACATTTATTTGTAAGGGATATTTTGATGTCCATTGGACACAATTTGACATTTCCCATGGCATGTTTGTGTACCTTCAAAACTGGATTATCAACAATCACACAAATGACATAACACAAACCTCTCCATGGCACAAAATACAGCAATTCAGATATGTAGGTTACATTACTTATTACATTATTCTTTTATTTTACAGAAATCAGTTTGACTAGGTTTGTCATATAGCTGTCACAAGCTGTCACAGTACGATCCACGTGAAACACTTCCATGGGATAATTTTTAGTAAATGTTATACTCCTGAAGTTGTACTTTAAGTAAAGTCTGGGTAAATCTGGGTATGATTGTACATAAGAAAAACAAGATCAGGTGTCTTTGTATAAGCAACAAATACATTCCTCAGCTCCCACAAGACCTCGTCGTTGTCCTCATTTGGTGAATCTGGTTGGTCATTAAGATCTCCACACTCCTGGTTCCAGTAATGTTTTTGAGATGTGACCTACAGTCAAAAATAAAAAAATGAAAAGAAAAATGCAAAGTGTACATTTATAAATCCATCAGTATGCACTTGCAGCACAGATAAGTGTTTGTGTGATACTACTTTCTGTGAAAAAAAAACACACAAACCAGGATCACAAATGAATGTAAAAAATATATGACTGGAGAATCTATATGCTATCTATGTGTATCCTTGCTTTACTGCATCTATATTTCAAGTTATGATAACATGACATTCTATTACTGTGTGTGTGTGTGTGTGTGTGTGTGTGTGTGTGTGTGTGTGTGTGTGTGTGTGTGTGTGTGTGTGACACAAACCTGAAACAACTAATGATGTAAGAGGAATACTTGGATGCCATTTACAGCAGGACTTAATGCGTGTGTCGTGTTATTTCTTTATATAAACCCAGTCACGTGGATGAAAGTGCACGACTTCAAATACTCTGACCTCACAGCCTTCCCCATGATTCTTCCTCTACTTCTGTGAAGTGTGAGTCATGTTGCATCAACAGTATTTTTCCAAAACTGTAGTAGTTTAAGTGTTAGCATTGTAGCTAAAGGCTAAGTTATACTACCATCCCAAGCGAGCTGAATGAAATACCAGTTGAAATATATATTATGTTTTTTTTGGAGGGCCAGCTCCGTCCTGGGCTGCCCCCTGGACTCTGTGGAGGAGGTGAGGGACAGGAGGGTGTTAGCCAAGCTCACCTCCATCATGGACAACACCTCCCACCCACTGCACGGGACTGTAGAAGAGCTGAGCAGCTCTCTCAGTGGAAGACTGAGACACCCTCAGTGCAGGACGGAGCGCTACCGCAAAGCCTTCATCCCCATTGCTGTCAGACTGTACAATAAGACTGTGAAGTAACGCCGACTGTAACAAGTGAATTTCTCCTTTGTGAGATTAATAAAGGTTTATCTTATCTTAAAGGTTTATCTTATCTTATAATAAAATCGTCATAGGCTATTTGTCATAAAGCATGATATGAAGAGCACCTTACTTTCCCCTCAGAGATGATAGACACTGATGTATATAATTATACACATTACTATTGCAAGATAGTTCATTTATTCATTTGAAGTACAGTCCAAAAAACATGTCACACAAGTGTTTGTCTCCAAAATAAAGACAATGAAACAAGAACCAATTTGTGAATCAGTTTCAGCATTTCATTGAAGATGAAGCACACCATCCTCCAGATCACTTTCTTTTTACAATCAGAATAAGCTTTTATTGCCATTGCAATGTTTTGTAATGCCAGTGTATTTGGGGCAGTGGTGCATCATGAAACTGACTTTTAAACATTAATTATAAAACTTCTATGCATGTGAAAACCCCCAAAAAAGATAAACGAGATATAGCAATGTAAACAATATCAGCATCAATGTACTCAGAGTATATAAAATACTGTATCGACGACACAAAGCAGTGCAAGTTGGTGGATTAACAAATGCATTAACAGCATAATAAGTAGCAAGTGTAAGTATTTATATAAGCAGCTCGTGCAAACATAACAGGTGAAACATCAGGTAGCATGTTATTTACTGATCAGAAGTCTGGCAGCATCGTATACTCCTATGCAGCAGGTTTACAGAATATTCTAGGCACAATAAATCGATAATTCATGTACAGACGAAGTTACCTACTTTTACCCCCTTGATACAACTGAAATGTATGTTGTTTGCACAGTTCTGAATGTAATGTTGGACTTTTAGTTATACTATTTTTTAGCCTTTTAGTTGTGCATTCCCCTTCTCCAACAATTCATCCGGTTCTTTTGGATCATACCGCTGATAAATAAAGACATTAAACAGATATCAGAATCATTAATTATTATTGAGAATTGGTATCACACGTAAATACAAACAATAGTTACGCTTCACGAGCAGTAGGTCGTTCCACGCTGAGACAACACAGCGCTGCGGCCCCATGTGAGAGATCTCCGCCGCTGCTTTGTCTCTTACACTTTTTATAGACTCCCTGATACCTCCCATGCAAGGGGGGCATCTGTTTCTGTGTGTCTGCAGAGTTCATCTCGAATCGCCCAAGGTCGGTTCGAGCTGTTCTCCACATTGTGACAATGTATGTGCAGCGAGCGTGTTTAGGCGTGTGAGCGCTAACTTTCTCCTTTCTCATCGCTTTCTGTAACTTCTTAGTTGCCATCTTTGTACTCTCTGTACTTTCTCTGTCATCATATTTACTTGTTGTTATCTTCCTTGCATTCCAGTTAGTGCTATGGCAGATATTATTTCCTAACAGTAATGTTCATAACTAATTATTCATGTGTTCTGTTTTATATTGACACTTGAACCCACAAAATGCATTTACTTTAAAAAGTGTGATCATGAGTGTGACACAATATAACTAACTCACCACCTTAAAAAAAAAAATCACATATATATAAGTGGAAAGTCTCTGGGCCACAGCGCACAGTGAACGGCTGAACCTCTGCAGGGTCTTCTGTGGGTCTCACCAGATGAATCCAGGGAAGCTGATCTTCAGTCTTTACTGTAGTTATGTCGCCGCAACCTGAGGGGGAAAGTGCAATTATTTGAATTGACTAGCAGTTTATACTTCCATACCTACATTAATCTTCTACCCATCGCCATATGCACACAAGTGAATTGTCAGGCGGCTCTGCTCATCCTGCCTCGTCATTTCATCAGTTTCATAAGATTGTGAAAGAGTCTTGTCCAAATAAATAAATAGATCAGAAAAGGAGAGGCAGAGTGCTTGCTGGATCACCGTAGTAGGATAGTAAATGCAAACAAACTTACAAATAGGTGGCGTTCACGTGACATCACAACATTCTGAAGAGCCCATAGTTTAACATTGAGGTGGAGGTCAACTGATGGTAACGGTGGTAACTGACAAAATGCATATTTTTATGTCTTTGTTTTTTGGCTCATATCTCAGTCATTACTGGAGGAATCCACATGAAACAAAAACTGTTCATTGTCTCCTCTGTCGGCACATATGAACTAATGTCCAATTATTTTATCCGAAAAACGTCATAAAGTTGTGACAATATGCGAAAACATGACCATGATGTTGTCCAATTGAAAGGACTTTCAGACATAAAAATAATCTCACAGGTTTGTGAATCCGATCACGATCAAACACTGAAGAGGAAAAACATTTGTCAATTTTCGTTTTGGAGATTTCTTCCAAAAACTGCATTTCTCCCATAGAGTTGCATTGGCCCCGCCCTCCACCTGACATTATGACATCACATTCTAAATCGTGAACGCCGCCTATTAGGTGCTCTTAGAGCTCTTGGGGCCAAGCATACTATAAAGCGAAAGAGGATTTGCTGAGGCACTCTGAATTTACAGATTTACTTTATTTACAGCGTGACCAATAGATCTGACTACATGGCAGACAGTGAGGTACTGATGGACAACCACTGCATCATGTTTAAAAAACTGTGTCAGAGAAAATACTTCACTGGAGGTGTTTTTGTTGTGAAGCTATAAACTAATACTAGCCTTTAGCTCTGAAATAAACAGTCCTCAAAAATCCAGACATTTCCTGCAGTTAAGAATTTACATTCAACGTTATGTTTTTAACACGAAGCGAGAGACTTTGAGCCAGTATTTCACTGTCAGCGATGTTTTCTTCAACTATTTATTCTTTTAGACAAGACCTCATAGGGAAATAACAGACAGGATACGCAAGCGCCGACTGAGGATCCGCTCAGAAGTCACGTGTCATTTGCGTAGAGCCTATAGATCGGTAACCGCTGCTCACCTCACGTCAAGTCATCCAGATGGCAGAGGCTGTTGAACTAAAGCATAAAAGATGAATGAAGTTTTTATAAACAGCCAGCGCCTATCTGGTTGTTGGAAATGCCAGCGTCCATCATAAGACGCCTTTAAAGCCAATTGGGGAAATACCGTAAGACGTGCCTATAATATACCATGACAAGCAGTCATGAGGAAGTGTGCACTAATGCATGAAGGACTAGCTGACCCGAAACGTCGCGACCGTGCACAGAGGGGAACCGCTCACAGTTAAAGGTCCTATATCCTGCAAAATCGACTTTTTGGAGCTTTTAGCCATGTTGTTTTGCTATTTCCTTATCAAAAACACCCCAGAGTGGTTTGTGGCTTCATTCAAGCAGCTCTCAGTAATCCTCCTGAATCCTGCTCTCTGAGGCTCCGCCCTCTCCTGGTGAACGACTGAGTGTTCAGTTGTGTCGTCACAGCGGAATGGTGAAAGTGCTCGAAGTCTGTAATGTAATGTCTTAATTCTATGCCTGATTTTAATTTGTAAAACAGCGTTTTCATTATTTCTGTCGTAAGAGAGAAACAAAGAGAAAAAAAATAATTAAAAAAATAAAAAAGGATGTGCCCGAGGTGCTTCCGGGTCAGCTGTGCCCAAAACAAACACATCCCCTGAGCGTCTGAACCAGGGTTGCCAATTGGGCGTGAAGGAATGTGTTGTTTTCCACTCGTCACCTTAAAATGATAAACAAGTATAAACCTCGTGTACTATCTCATGTTGTCTTTACCTTCTGTCGTAGCAACACACTTCTCTGCATGTTCAAAACTGGAAGAGAAGTCAGGAAGTCAACGATACTGTACTATCAGCTAATAACACATACCAGATATAGATGACCATGATTCAGGAGGTTCAATCAAGAAGATTTATTTCCCTAACAAGTCATCTAATACAGAGCTCTGCTTCCCAGTCCCTGACAATCGAATCTCTTAGCCCCCATCCGCACCGGAGGAGACTGAGGTCATAGTGAAGTCAGAGTATTCATATATTCATGAGCCTAGGCTACGTGTAGTTGTTTCCATTGGTTGGTAATTTTGTTGCTCCTCCCTCATCACCATTTTATTATATGATATGGTGTGGCATTTTTGTACATCGCTGGGTGTGCTTATCTGATATTTCCCACACTGTGGCCTTGGTTTTAGGACACTTCGTACACACTTTGGTACTTTCCACTGGACCTTGGCTGTAACAGAGAACTCAAAAACACTTTGCATACATTGTAATATAATACGCTAAAGAGCCATAGAAACGAAAAGCTCGCAAATAAATTTTATAATTCTTCAGGCGGTTTTTAAAGCCAGTCCGCGGGTGAAAAAAACTGTCCGCGTTTTTTTGCCTTGCTGTAATCAATGTTGACTTGATCAAAATCACTATTTCAAAGGCGAATCCAAGGCTCTGTAAGCTGCTTTTTCAATAAGGGGGAAATAGGGGCGGTTTCTCATCATCACAGGAGCACATGGGCTCTGTTAACTAGTAAACAATATTGAAAATTCCAGCCGCGCCGTATGTCTGTGGGTTTTCCGCGGTTTTAAGATATTATTGGGCGGGTTTGGCTGCCCAGACCTGGCAACACTGGTCTGAACAGATCAGTCATGTTTGCGCTGCAGCTGTGAAGATAGAGCTCGTTATAACTTATTCTGGACACACCTGTTCATTATTCTTAACTAACGATAATGTCACGGAGAAAAAGAAGCGTGTTTGGCTACGGAGTTTATTCAACCTTTTTCAAGAAGAGGCCACTCAGCTGTTTTTTTCTCCGGGATTCAGCGACTATCACCAAAATAT
Source organism: Gobius niger (assembly GCF_951799975.1). Classification (NCBI taxonomy): domain Eukaryota; kingdom Metazoa; phylum Chordata; class Actinopteri; order Gobiiformes; family Gobiidae; genus Gobius; species Gobius niger. The sequence continues at coordinate 98,738 of NW_027639179.1, read as the reverse complement.
TGTTTTTCTGTGACTGTCTCTGATGGATGTTTGGTGAACCTTCGCCAGAATCATAGTGGATTAACTTTTATAACCAACGCGAGTCCCATAATGTAAACAGCGATGGACCAGAGCGGTGAGTCAATCCAAACGCGGGTTAGCATATTAGCTTGTGTGTTAGCATATTAGCGTGTGTGTTAGCCATTTATGAAGCTGTGTTGCAGATGTCAACTCTGTATAACTGCATCGTGAAGCAATTTCACTTATTGCTGTTTATTTATATTACGGTAAAGTATGTGCGGAGAGAGGGGGCGGAGTTAACTGAATCGAAGCGTTGTGTCTTCCGGGTACAATATATCATATAAATGCCTGTACTTAACTTTGGAATGGTTAAAATACCATGATATAGATAGATATAGATATAGCAGCTACAACGCAATGAAAAAGTTAAGATGAGTGTTGTAGGTATATAGCTTTAGTTTTACTCTGAGCATCCCGCTCCAGTCACCAGTGTAGGGTTAGGGTTAGCCCCACAAAAATGAGTGCTCAATAGTGGTAGAAGTACAATATATCATATAAATGCCTGTACTTAACTTTGGAATGGCTAAAATACCATGATATAGCTCCTTTAAAATCCAAATTTGGTCAAGTTTGATAGAGCAACGCGGGATTTGGCGCACAGTATGTAAGAAGCTCACCAAGCAGTGAGCATTCAGTCAGAGCAAGGCTTAATCAAGGACACACATGGACGTAAGAGTGACTCAGATCAAAGGATAATACACACCAGGGGGCGCTGAACCCAATTTGTAAGGCAATTTGGCCGATTTTTAAAACAATTTAACATTTAATTTAATTTAATATTATCAGTTTATTCTATTTTTTCTCCATTAAACCAAGTTGAGTTGGGGGATAGATGGCCTAATCCAGTCATTGGCCCTAACCTTAAGGTCAGTGGACCCATGCGTAAACCTAAGTTATAGGAAGGACAATTTTAGTTCTACAAAAAACATCATTTTTTGCATTTTGGATTATTTTAGCTTGTTATTTTAGTTTGTTATTTTGGTGTGTACAACACGACTGGGAAAACCTCAGGGTACAACCTTCAGCAGATATGGCCCGTGCATTACCGAGCTCCACTAGGGAGTTGGGTCTAACTCAAAAACCTACTCCGCCAGCGCCTATCTGGCTGTTGGAAATGCCAGCGTTCATCATAAGACGCCTTTAAAGCCAGTTGGGGAAATACCGTAAGACGTGCCTATAATTTACCATGACAAGCAGTCATGAGGACATGTGCACTGATGCCTGAAGAAGGACTAGTTGATCCGAAACGTCGCGACCGTGCACAGAGGGGAATAGCTCACATTTAAAAATCCAAATTTGGTCAAGTTTGATAGAGCAACGCGGGATTTGGCGCACAGTATATAAGGAGCTCACCAAGCAGGGAGCATTCAGTCAGAGCAAGGCTTAATCAAGGACACACGTGGACCTAAGAGTGACTCAGATCAAAGGATAATACACACCAGGGGGCGCTGAACCCAATTTGTAAGGCAATTTAGCCGACTTTTAAAACAATTTAACATTTAATTTAATTTAATATTATCAGTTTATTCTATTAATTTCTCCATTAAACCAAGTTGAGTTGGGGGATAGATGGCCTAATCCAATCATTGGCCCTAACCTTAAGGTCAGTGGACCCATGTGTAAACCTAAGTTATAGGAAGGACAATTTTAGTTCTACAAAAAACATCATTTTTAGCATTTTGGAGTCGTAAGTCAAATTTCACATTTATAGAGGCGGAACGCAACTACAGTTAAAAATACGCTAGATGAACGAGAAGAGCAAAGTCTGTATAAGTTATACAGAAGCCCTTGTTTGTGGTAGATTTGTTGATTGATGAAAGCTTGAAGGAAGTCAAGGTGACTGTAGTATAAAATAAACCCTTAGCGGGAGGAGAGACGCCTCTGCTGACGTCAGGCCGCCTTAAAGAGCCTGAGGTTGTGATATACTTTAATGCGATAGTATTTGTGTTAGTGCAGGTAATCACAGGTGCAGAACAAAACAACCAAGAGTACAATAAAAATAACAAAAAAGCAACACAAAAAAAATGCAGCTACAACGCAATGAAACAGTTAAGATGAGTGTTGTAGGTATATAGCTTTAGTTTTACTCTGAGCATCCCGCTCCAGTCACCAGTGTAGATCTTGTAGAGGGACATCAGGGCCTCTGTGACACGAGACACTGCAGTGAAGTACACTTGATACATCTGGACGTTTGTAAAGAGGAAAGTAATGCACTCACTGATGTGTCCGAACAGCTCCACTCCCGCAAAAGCGTAGATGGAGAAGATGAACGCGAAAAGCCAGATCAAGCTCTGCACCTGCAGGAGCGTCTTGATCACCGTCCTCACCAGGAGTCGAAGCTTCTTGGTCTTGAGCACTTAACAACAGCAAGTAAATGGCCGCTCCACGTGTCACAGTACACATACTGAGCAGAGGCGTGCGTGTGTACCGTGGGAGAGCCTGAGCGCCCGGAGCACCTGGAGAATGCTGGGGTTGATGGGAATTTCATATGTGAAGTTCAGCTCACTAAACAAGATGCTTATCAGCGACACTAAGACCACCACTAAATCCAGAATGTTCCATCTAAAACGGCATGCAGGGGGGGGGGGGGTTAGACACACATGCACACATACAGGAAATTGGCTGCGTTCACAAGGTCCTATAGGATATGATGTTGACAACGCAGACGGATGGTCATTTCAAAAGATAACGCCTGAAGACTACGAAGACGAAGAATCTCTTCAGTCCAAAGGCCACCAGCTTCAAGAGGACTTCCCCAACCAAGATGGCGGTGAACACGTAAAAGGAGTACTCGATGAGCTCCTCCAACCACTGACGGACAAACACACAAATTAAAATGAGTATAAAAAGTATGAAAGAGTGAAAACTAAAATGTGGGCGGCATATTGCTTCATAGCGATTGAAGGGAAGATGAGATGGTACTTACCGCTGGCATGTTGTAATTTTCAAACATCATTAACACTACGCTGAGGATGATGATGATTTGGTAGACCTTGAGCCGCCATGGAGAGTATAGCAGGTGGAAGCTGTCGTCCACAGGCGCTGAAATGGGACAAAGCAAAACTCCACTACTTTGCCCTCGGAGACCCCTCTCAACATGTCGAGCCAGGCTAATGGTCAGAATGGCCTGTCAAAGTCATATTTTGTTGACTGAAACTGAATTGAAAATAGTTTCTACAACGTGGAACTGAAAAGAAAAAAATCTAGACATCTTTTTTCAACCAATAAAATGTTAAATGTATGTTGACTTGTTGTGTTCCATATAATTGATGTACAATATATAACCCCTATTACTCACCCTCGTCCAGTTCCGTCTGCCATTTCTTCTGCTCATTGTAGTACCCCTGAACCATGGTGCTAATGAACATGTCCAGCAAGAGATAACTCAGCACCATGAAAGACAGGAAATAGATAATCACGGCCTGGTTGTGATTGACGACCGGCTGCCGAGACAAGACAAGAGCGTGGTTAAGGTTCTTCACACAAACAGCTGGAGGGTCAACTGCGTTAACTGTACGTCCACCGCCACCGCGTCGATGCCGTCGTACACGATGTTGGTTCACCCAGCTTGTGAATGCATGATGAACAGCGATAACAATGCCTGGACAAATAACCCAGGACAGATGACAGCTTGAAAACTTTTACTCCAAACGAAAAGTTCATCTGAATCAACAAAACCTGAGCCAGATTGTTGAAGTTGAATTGGCGGCTTTTCCAGCTGTAGTTTAGCGCCAGGCACTCGGCTTTGGTGGTGACGTTCCTGAAAAAAACGGGTTGTTTTGATTTCATGAAAACATGCACGAGCTTAATATAGAAGCTGCAGTTACGCGTAAGACCTGAGATGTCAGTAGTGAGCATAAAATTACCAATATGCATCTAGTCTCTTTAAGCTCATGCTTGACAGTTCTTTGGACCCGTGTTAACACCATTTTGAGTGACAGAGCAGGATTTTAGAGGCAGTTGTGGTGAACAGGTCTGAGCTCATTCTACACATTAGGACATGGCTGGCTCTGGACTGCCCTGGCCTTAACGTGTTCTCTGACTGGGTGTGATCTCACCTGCACACCCAGAAGGCCGTAAAAGATGAAAAATCCATCCATCCATCCATCCTCTTCCGCTTTATCCGGGGCCGGGTCACGGAGATGCCCAGACTGCCTGACCCACACAGCTGTCCTGGGGGAACTCTGAGGCGACACCAGGCCAGCTCAGAGACATAGTCCCTCCAGCGTGTCCTGGGCCTCGAACACGGCCTCCTCCCAACAGGACACGCCAGGAACACCTCCCGAGGGAGGCGACCAGGACGCATCCAAAACATCCATAAAATGGATGTTTAAAAAAACATAAAATGTGAAAAGATGATAGAGTTTAGGGAGAAATGGGACACCTCAGTGATAAGAGACCTCCATGTGTATCTAAAGTTGGACGTTAAAGTGCATATGTAAAACATAGTTCACACAATTATATTTAACATTTTGCTAAAACTTTTACTCAGCTTTCTGTATTTTGATCATTTAAGTGAGTGAGACAGTTTCATTTACTTTATTGGACACTGTCAGAAAGTGACATAGAGAGAGGACAAACATTTTAAACTGTTGCCGTGCCGACCGTGCTATGTCAATGGGAAATGATTGAGTCAAACTTATGAAGGTTAATTTGTGTTTTTATTATCAAGGTGTTTTTTATACACTGAATTTATGTATCTGAATTTTTTGCATCCATATTTCACCACCATATTGAAAAAAATTCAGCGTATTTTTTTTCGCTGCTGAAAAAAAAAAATCAGTGAAAAAAAAAATTCAGCTTATTTGTTTTCGCTGCTGAAAAAAAATTCTGTGTATTTTTTTTTGCTGCTGAAAAAAAAAAATCAGTGAAAAAAAAAATTCTGTGTATTTTTTTTCGCTGCTGAAAAAAAAATTCAGTGTATTTTTTTTCGCTGCTGAAAAAAAATTCGGCGTATTTTTTTTCGCTGCTGTAAAAAAGCTGTGAAAAACAGCTGATGGGCAGCCAGCCAAATGCATTCATTGTGGAAGCGTAGGATCTGATCACTGGTGCTGTACCAGGTTGAAAGGAGCAGGCGTTTTAATAGAAACTTATGAATATGCGTGTTAGCTTAGCGCTCACTCATTTCAATGGGTTAGCCTAGCGGCGACCATTGGTTTACATGAACCAGTTAGCATTGGACCTCGAGCTGTTGTTTCTCCTAAAACATTCAACAAAACTAAATGATCCCAAGCTCAACTGTATATGTAGTGTGAGAACAGTGCCTTCATTCATTCACTCTGAACATACAACGTTATAACGGGGTCAACATCGGACCTTCCAAACGCCGGAGGCGTAAAGTTATGGTAATAACTTTAATAACTTTACCATTTATTAATGGTAAAGTTATTACCATTAATAACTTTAATGGTAAAGTTATTATAGTTATTATACCATTTTCTTGTTCTTGTTTATATTTTGTGGCTCTTGAAGCCATGTTTGGAAGTGCTCCACTTCATCAGCAGAAACATTACGTCCTCTGGCGTCTCCACAGCTCGTGCTCAGGGTTGGTCCGGGCCACCAAAATGTTCACCACTGAACTTAGCTGGTTCACTTGCTGCTTTATATTCTCCAGCAGCGTAAGTATATGTAGTTCAGCAGCTAGAAACACAAAACAAAGGAAAGAGCTAACATAATACATCATTGCAGTGTGTTTAATTCATATATATATAAAAAATCACCCTTACTGGAGCATGGAATAGGTTCTCTACCTGACTGACCGAGTCTGAGCATTGGTTTGAATAATTCATTTTGTGAAGGTGTTTGGGAAGGATCAGGGTCAGACAGAGGGAAAGATGGATGGGATGGGAAGGATGACTGGAGATGGATGGAAGCTGGAGGCTGAAGCTCCATAAAGGTTGGACAGGGCGGCAGGTTTGGAGCAGGAAGTGCAGGGCTCTCATGGGAAGGAGAAGTAGGAGGAGGAGGAGGAGGACTTAAAAAATGTGATGGTCCCAAAGTGTTTAGATTGCTGGAGAAAAAAAAAACCTGTAGTTATGCATACAAATGAGCATGTATGCCAATGGCTGTATGATTATTTGTGAACTGAATGAAGATACAATTACTATCTGAGGTGATTACTCATTAAACCTAACCTACACAATCTGTGACTATGTTCTCACTCTGAAATTGTTTGCAAATAGGTTGCGTTCACGTTCACAAAGGTGTCCAAAAGTGGAGACAATATTCAAAAACATGTGAATGATGTTGACCAGTAGAAAGGACTTTCAGCCATTAGAATAATATGACAAATGTCATGTTATTGAATCCAGTCACTGTCAAATAATAAGCATAAGCTTCCTGTATGTATTCGTGTCTGTGAAGATACTGACTGAAACTAAACTAAACTAAATAACGATCAGGGAAAACATTGGAACATTTTCTTTCAGGACATTTCTTTCAAAAAATGTTTATCTCCCATATAGTTAATTGGCACAGGACTCAACTGAAATAGAATTCTATAACCTGAACACAACCTGTTGATTGAACATTTTCAAGCCTAGTAAGCATTCTTGTGTTTCCCATGGTGATGCCAAAGTCAGTGGCACTTGTGAGGGGGGAGCAGATAATATTCTTCCCCTGGAGATGGATTCCTCACCATCACTCTCTTCACTTTCACCGTAATGATGGCTGAAAAATAAAACATGTCCAAGTTTAGCAAATTTATTTGCCCATATATATATGTGGTGACTGCACTATTCCAGCTCCCTTTAAAATTTCCCATCCCATAGTCTAAAAAGAAGTTAAATAAGTCAATGTTTTGACAAACATACATTTGTTAATGGCATTCTAATTAAAAAAAAAAGGAAAACATAATATAAATAAGATTGCCAAGGCCCCTTCAGACCAAATGTTATATTTATTTATATTTATGGACTTACATCAGCTTTGGTTTTCTTTTTCTTTTCTCAGCCAGATGCCCCTCCTCTCCAGAGTCCAATTCTGAGGTGTCACAATTCAGTGACTTTTTAAGGCCATGCAAAGCCGCAAAGTAGCTATCTGAAAGAAGGGTATAAAGTACAGTTATATAATCTACACCAGGGGGGGGGTCGCGGGCCACATATAATACAGAACATTTTTCCAATAAATGAATAATAATAAGCTGTGATTTGACTGTAGCCTCATTAATAACAACAGCTTGCACTTGTATTGCACTTTACAAGCCTGTGTCACAAGTTCCTCAAAGTACTACATAGTAGTCATTATTCATTCACTCCACACTCGTGGTGGTAAGCTGTTATTGAAGCCACAGCCGCCCTGGGGCAGACTGTCCATTTACCACGTGGCTATATAATGTGCTGTTCATACCCTGAGCTCTTCTTATGTCAGTGCCCTCGGCCTAATTCTGCTCATTCTTTAAAAAATCATAACTCTGCACAAGAATGGGCTAGACTTTTTTAGTTTTTTACATAACACAAATCATCATTAAATCATCGGGCCGTATGTTTGACACCCCTGATCTTAACAGTCAAGCATCAAACAAATCAGTATAACTCACCATAGGATTTCAAAATCCTTACTGGATGAATGGCCCAGTTAGCCCTGGGCGACTCTGAGGCCCGCACAGCCTTATTTATTTTATCATCAGGGCATGAGGTGTTACCAGCCTTATGCCAACATCCAGGGATCACCGCCACAGATGTGTTGTTAAATTGCACAACATGAAACATTCTGCAACAAAAAAGTATATTCATTTTTTTGATCCAGTTTTTCCTTGGTTGTTTGTTACTTAGAAATGTCACTATTTTCAATCTGTTGCTAATCATGTAATACGTAAACTTACTTACATATTGATACAGTTGGATAGGAGAAGACAACTGGTGAACAAGCCATGACAAGCCAAACCCTTAAAGCTAGGGGCCACTTCAGTCTCATGGCGTAACCCTGACGAGGGGGGGCTGCAGAGGTGCTCAGCACGAGAGGGGAGGGGTGACTCAGTTTCCCTCCATGGGCTGCCTAGGTAAGGGTCCCATGCCGTACCCTGGAAAGCTTAAAAAACCCTCTTAAACTGAAACCAGCGAAAATCTAACACAAAACAACAACTGAACCAAACTAGTTAAAATAAACAACAACAACTATATACAGTATTCATATTTACGATGAAACTGAATGAGCTAAGGGTAGGGAAACTAAGCCCCTTTCATCAGGCAACAAAATGCATTTATATTTGACATTGCACAATTTAGCATATTTACAATGATCGGAAATTTGGGAAACGCGATAGATATTGAGAAAATCCGATTCAAAAGGATAGGAAAAAAAGAGGGACTTTTGTGTAAATTTACTATACACCAAATAGATCCCATCAACACATTCAACAATGTTTTTAACAACACACACATCGTCACCAATGACAACAGCATTATTTCCTGTCGAAACATTGTTCTGTTTTCAGATGCATGTATTGGCCCTTCACCATTTTGGAGGAAACATCTTCGGGAACAGGACCAATGAAATGGGGCTTTTTCAAAGAAACTGCTTCTCGGGACTCCATAGAAATTGAGTTATTCTCAGACAGTCGTCGAACAATTTGCGCAAGGGGATGTTCTGGTTTTCTCACTAACTTTTTTAACTTTTGAAGATAATTTTCGAAAGGGAAGGCTGAGATATTGTTCAAATGACCATAACGTTTTGCATCCTGGGCAATGTGAACTAAAGAGTGCACATTATACACGAGGGCATCTCTACCATAAACATCACCAAAATGGGTTACAAACATCTGCAGCAACAAATCTGCGTACGGATTATGGACAGTGGCTAAAGAAGGGGAGAGTAAAATCGTTATCCCAGAGAAAAGAAGCCAAAAATTGTTATATATATTTGGATCCAGGAATGGTGGAAGAATGACCGGGCCGAGATATAACAAAAACATTCTGAATTCAGTCGCCTTCCATCTGTCCACCTCTCTCAGAGATCGTGGCTTTCGGGCAAATTCAACTGGAATATGACCACGCAGTTCTATCATACGGTCAGAAAGCTTGTTGACAGTGGTGGCTGATAAGCGGAACTTCAAAGGCCCTCTTAGCCAGATGTTTAGCAGTTTCCTCACAACACCCAAGCAAACTGAATGCATAGAATCATTGGGAAATTGGGAGACCATGCCAATCTTGAAATCGCTGAATGGATTGGGGCCATCGTGATGATGTTTTGCAGCAAACATTTCATCGGTTCTCAAAGGGCAAGAGGTCAAAGGAAATGTCATGCGCCCAACATACTGACCCTGCTGCCAACATCGGTCACAACCATAATATCCATTGTGGCTCTTTGTATTCTTAACAAAGGCGCGAGCGGGAGCGTCACAGATTACAGAGTCCAGTTCAAAGAAGATTTTTTTGCCTTCAAATTCAATGCCATTCTGAAGATCCCTCATTTCATTCACAAACTCCTGCAGAAACACATCTGCAGGTTTAGGCTTATGTGGGCCACAGAACAAGGCAACCACCACAGGCTCTTTTAGGGGACAACCAAGTAAAAGTGCTACGATTGGCCACACCTGGATCCCACAACTTTTAAATAATGGCAGCCCATCAATGTTCAGTTGCAGTTTTAGTGTACATTCATGTCCAATTGATGACAGGGAGTGAAGCAACTTGTCCTTTACCGAATTTAAGATCCCACAGTAAAAATACTGCCCCCCACAGGCCTTCTCAATGACATGGGTTGTGTTTGTTTTGAGGAGCGTCCGTGCATCCTTTGGAAGCTCTGGATGGAAAGATCGAAGCAATCCAAGGAGGGCTGTAAGAGCCACTATGTTATGTGCTAGGCAAAGACTAGTGTCTTTGTCTCCCTCTTGTGTTTGTTCCCCTCTGTTTTTGTTTTTCAGGCTTGGCTCTTGGCTGGTGGGAGTGTCTCTGAGCAGGCCAAGCTGTCATCCATCTTCAATCAAGCTCTGTACATAGACTCCTGGTTTTCCTGCACTCACTGCCTGATTGTTCTGTCTTCTTCACGGTTAGTACCCAAGCTTAGTAGTCAAGTCTTTTGTCATCTGTTTTTGTGGCTAAAGTTTATTTGTTATTTGCGTGCAGATCCTCTACCTGCCTCAGAGACACCCTGCCAGACCGTGTAGACCAAGCCTGTTTAGTTTTTTGTTACATGGAGACGTCTTATTAAATAAAGACATTTTTTGTTCATCCTAGTTGCCTTTGTCTGCTTTGGGGTTCACTTACCAACCCTAACACACTAAAGACACTCCAAAGGTCAAGGCCCAGGCACGCAAACCAACAGTCAGGTCAGGCTGGTTTAACTCTTCAAATTCTTCATCTGAGTCAGAATACACAGCATCAAAATCTCCCATCTCGTCCACATATCCAGGACACACATTTTCAACATCAGCATAAGCTGCTCCATCACACCCAGTTACAGGAACATCAGCCTGAACATCTGCCTGAACATCTGCCTGAACACCTCCATCACATTCACTCATTTCACTGTCAACACAACACTGAGAGGGGTTTTCTCTGTGACTGTCTAGAATTTGTCCTAGTTGTCTCTCCACCCCTTTCCTAGCTCTCCATCTAAGAGTGGCCTCATTTAGCACCCTCAGATCCATCTTGCCAGGGAATCTGTGTAATATGGCATGAAAGTCAAACTTTCAAGCACAGCTTGTACGTTGTGTACAGTGAATAAAAGAAAAAAAAAACTTACCTGGCTGTGCTTTGACTGAGAAACTCTGTAACAGAGGAAAAAAGGACGGTGAATAATTTTATTCTAAAGCCCTATTGGCACGGGATAAGCATTATCTAGCGACCCCATTTATAACTGAAGCCTGAGATTCTGGTTGAAATCTCCGGGATATGACATCAAAGCGCTCCTTTCCGAGTTCATTTGTAAAATTAACTTTCACCTGAATGAATATGTGAAGGCTGTTTTAGTCTCTTACCACGGACAATTCTGAGCGCAGCCCGGCTCTCTAAAGCGCACCAACATGCAGAACACTGCGTGATTTCTCTTTGCATTTTGCCTTTAAACAGCCTTTTACAAAAGGGGAGAGACGGGAGAGAGAGGAGGGAGGGAGCGTGGAGAGGGGAGAGAGCGGAGGGAGAGAGCGGGGGGAGAGGGGAGAGAGCGGAGGGAGAGAGCGGGGGGAGAGGGGAGAGAGAGCGGGGGGAGAGGAGAGAGCGGGGAGAGAGAGGAGGGGGAGAGAGAGGAGGGAGAGGGGAGTGAGAGAGCGGGGGGAGAGGAGAGAGCGGGGAGAGAGAGGAGGGGGAGAGGAGTGAGAGAGCGGGGGAGAGAGAGCGGGGGAGAGGAGAGAGCGGGGAGAGAGAGGAGGGGGAGAGGAGTGAGAGAGCGGGGGAGAGAGAGCGGGGGAGAGGAGAGAGCGGGGAGAGAGAGGAGGGGGAGAGAGGAGGGGGAGAGAGAGGGGAGAGAGAGCGGGGGAGAGGGGAGAGAGAGAGAGCGGTGGGAGAGGAGAGAGCGGGGAGAGAGAGGAGGGAGAGGGGAGAGAGAGCGGGGGGGAGAGAGCGGAGGGAGAGGGGAGAGAGGAGGGAGAGAGCGGGGGGAGAGGAGAGAGCGGGGAGAGAGAGGAGGGAGAGGGGAGAGAGGAGGGAGAGAGCGGGGGGAGAGGAGAGAGCGGGGAGAGAGAGGAGGGAGAGGAGGGAGAGAGAGGAGGGAGAGCGGAGGAGAGGAGGGAGAGAGCGGGGAGAGGAGGGAGAGAGCGGGGGGAGAGGGGAGAGAGCGGAGGGAGAGGAGAGAGCGGGGAGAGAGAGGAGGGAGAGGGGAGAGAGAGCGGGGGGGAGAGAGCGGAGGGAGAGGGGAGAGAGCGGGGGAGAGGGGAGAGAGAGAGAGCGGTGGGAGAGGAGAGAGCGGGGAGAGAGAGGAGGGGGAGAGAGAGGGGAGAGAGAGCGGGGGGAGAGAGTGGGGGAGAGGGGAGAGAGAGAGAGCGGTGGGAGAGGAGAGAGCGGGGAGAGAGAGGAGGGAGAGGGGAGAGAGAGCGGGGGAGAGGGGAGAGAGAGAGAGCGGTGGGAGAGGAGAGAGCGGGGAGAGAGAGGAGGGAGAGGGGAGAGAGGAGGGAGAGAGCGGGGGGAGAGGAGAGAGCGGGGAGAGAGAGGAGGGAGAGGAGGGAGAGAGAGGAGGGAGAGCGGAGGAGAGGAGGGAGAGAGCGGGGAGAGGAGGGAGAGAGCGGGGGGAGAGAGCGGAGGGAGAGGAGAGAGCGGGGAGAGAGAGGAGGGAGAGGGGAGAGAGAGCGGAGGGAGAGGGGAGAGAGCGGGGGAGAGGGGAGAGAGAGAGAGCGGTGGGAGAGGAGAGAGCGGGGAGAGAGAGGAGGGGAGAGAGAGGGGAGAGAGAGCGGGGGAGAGGGGAGAGAGAGAGAGCGGTGGGAGAGGAGAGAGCGGGGAGAGAGAGGAGGGAGAGGGGAGAGAGAGCGGGGGGGAGAGAGCGGAGGGAGAGGGGAGAGAGGAGGGAGAGAGCGGGGGGAGAGGAGAGAGCGGGGAGAGAGAGGAGGGAGAGCGGGGGGGAGAGAGCGGAGGGAGAGGGGAGAGAGGAGGGAGAGAGCGGGGGGAGAGGAGAGAGCGGGGAGAGAGAGGAGGGAGAGGGGAGAGAGAGCGGGGGGGAGAGAGCGGAGGGAGAGGGGAGAGCGGGGAGAGAGAGGAGGGAGCGGGGAGAGAGAGGAGGGAGAGGAGGGAGAGAGAGGAGGGAGAGCGGAGGAGAGGAGGGAGAGAGCGGAGGGAGAGGAGAGAGCGGGGAGAGAGAGGAGGGAGAGGGGAGAGAGAGCGGGGGGGAGAGAGCGGAGGGAGAGCGGAGGAGAGGAGGGAGAGAGCGGGGAGAGGAGGGAGAGAGCGGAGGGAGAGGAGAGAGCGGGGAGAGAGAGGAGAGAGCGGGGGAGAGAGAGCGGGGGAGAGGAGAGAGCGGGGAGAGAGAGGAGGGGGAGAGAGAGGGGAGAGAGAGCGGGGGGAGAGAGTGGGGGAGAGAGAGCGGGGGGAGAGAGAGGGGAGAGAGAGCGGGGGGAGAGAGCGGGGGAGAGGGGAGAGAGAGAGAGCGGTGGGAGAGGAGAGAGCGGGGAGAGAGAGGAGGGAGAGGGGAGAGAGAGCGGGGGGGAGAGAGCGGAGGGACAGGGGAGAGAGGAGGGAGAGAGCGGGGGGAGAGGAGAGAGCGGGGAGAGAGAGTGGGGGGAGAGAGGAGGGAGAGTGGGGGAGAGGGGAGAGAGAGGAGGGAGAGAGAGGAGGGAGAGCGGAGGAGAGGAGGGAGAGAGCGGGGAGAGGAGGGAGAGAGCGGGGGGAGAGGGGAGAGAGAGGAGGGAGAGGGGAGTGAGAGAGCGGGGGGAGGGAGGAGAGGAGGGAGAGCGGAGGAGAGGAGGGAAAGGGGAGAGAGAGGAGGGAGAGGGGAGAGAGAGGAGGGAGGGCGGAGGAGAGGAGGGAGAGGGGAGAGAGAGCGGGGGAGAGAGCGGGGGGAGGGAGAGGGGAGAGAGGAGGGAGAGAGCGGGGGAGAGGAGAGAGCGGGGAGAGAGAGGAGGGAGAGTGGGGGAGAGGGGAGGGAGAGGGGAGAGAGAGGAGGGAGAGAGAGGAGGGAGAGCGGAGGAGAGGAGGGAGAGAGCGGGGAGAGGGGGGAGAGAGCGGGGGGAGAGGGGAGAGAGAGGAGGGAGAGGGGAGTGAGAGAGCGGGGGGAGGGAGGAGAGGAGGGAGAGCGGAGGAGAGGAGGGAAAGGGGAGAGAGAGGAGGGAGAGGGGAGAGAGAGGAGGGAGGGCGGAGGAGAGGAGGGAGAGGGGAGAGAGGGGAGACAGAGGGGAGGGAGAGGGGGGAGAGAGCGGGGAGAGGGGGGAGAGAGCGGGGGAGAGGGGAGAGAGAGGAGGGAGAGGGGAGTGAGAGAGCGGGGGGAGGGAGGAGAGGAGGGAGAGCGGAGGAGAGGAGGGAGAGGGGAGAGAGAGCGGGGGAGAGAGCGGGGGGAGGGAGAGGGGAGAGAGAGAGCGGAGGGAGAGAGCGTAGGGAGGGAGAGGGGAGAGAGAGAGCGGGGGGAGAGGAGAGAGTGGGGAGAGAGAGGAGGGAGGGAGAGGGGAGAGAGAGGGGAGGGAGAGGGGAGAGAGCGGAGGGAGAGGGGAGAGAGAGGAGGGAGAGCGGAGGAGAGGAGGGAGAGGGGAGAGAGGGGAGACAGAGGGGAGGGAGAGGGGAGAGAGAGGAGGGAGGGAGAGGGGAGAGAGAGCGGGTGAGAGGGGAGGGAGAGGAGGGAGAGGGGAGAGAGAGGAGGGAGAGGGGAGAGAAAGGAGGGAGGAGAGGGGAGAGAGAGGAGGGAGAGAGCGGAGGGAGAGGAGAGAGCGGGGAGAGAGAGGAGGGAGAGGAGGGAGAGAGAGGAGGGAGAGCGGAGGAGAGGAGGGAGCGGGGGAGAGGAGGGAGAGTGGAGATAGGAGGGAGAGGGGAGAGAGCAGAGGGAGGAGAGGAGGGAGAGGGGAGAGAGCGGAGCGAGGAGAGGAGGGAGAGAGCGGGGGGAGAGGAGGGAGAGGGGAGAGAGGGGGAGGGGAGAGAGCGGGGGAGAGGAGAGAGAGAGAGGAGGGAGAGGGGAGGAAGGGAGGGGGGAGAGAGCGGGGGAGAGGAGAGAGAGAGAGGAGGGAGAGGGGAGGAAGGGAGGGGGGAGAGAGCGGGGGAGAGGAGAGAGAGAGAGGAGGGAGAGAGGAGAGAGAGGAGGGAGAGAGGAGGCCCTCATACACACTGTATGAGTTGATCTGTGGTCTGAATTAGCAGTGCCTTTGTGGCTGTGTATTGTATTTTTAATAAATAATTTGATCTGTGGTGGAGTGTGGCAGATCAAAGCTATGATTTAAGCAAGTTTATTATTCCTGCTGCCTGTCAATTTGTCTTATTCCAAGTCATTGTTTCCAAAATCATATTTTGGTACAATGGTGAGAGTATGGTTTAAGGAATAGCTCTGTAGTGCAAGAGCTGTGAAAGATCATATATCTTTTTTAAACTACCACTAACACAACAAATAATGTGTCATAGAGATACTGCATTGCAGTACAGTCCTTGATTAAAAATAAAAGACATTGGAAAACAATTCTTGAATTAAAGGAAATATCATTATAATAGGCTCTCTATTGTCCTAAAACATAAAAATGGAGAGGGTGGGGCACATGTGTTTTTTAAATATATATTATATATAATAATAATAATATGGGGGGGGGGGGGGGGTCTTTATTCACATGTCAGTTCACTTTCCGCTACAACCTCCTCCAAATGCAGAGTACCTCCGGGTTTGAAGCTTTATTGGGGAAAGCAAATACCTGTTAAGCTAACACACAATTTCCCTCCAGGCTAAAGTAAGGACGTTTTATTTTAGTCGCGGACACTTGCTTTCACTTGGACAACTTTTTGAGGAAAAAAGTGTAAAATCACCGTTAGTGGACTGAAACGGTATACGAGGCCACCGCGTCTCACGTATACGCCAGGAATAGAGCATCTTCAACGGGATACACAGCGCACGAGGACTCGCTGATAGCCTGCTGGAGCACGTCACTAAAATGAATATGGAACTGTTAATGGAGTAGCCTCTGATGAAGGCAATACAAAGTAAGACAGTTATTAAATGTATTTATTCTGTTTAGAATGGATGTGGATCACACATTTGCACAAACGTTAGCGGCCAGAACCAGGCCAAACTTGACAGCTATCATGCCCTGGTGCGCTTCTAGCTTCGTGTTTGGCTGTCTTGTTATTGAAGAAACACTTATTGTTTGTGTTTTGGTTCACATAGTAAATATGAAAGAAGAGTTAACGCGTCTCCGGTGGTAGTTGAAAAGCTCGTCAAAGAATCCCCAGTTATACAAACGGAGCTGGCCCGGACCTAATTGCTGTCGGGGTTGTGTGTCTACAGTTGATCTGTTGAAAAGCCAGTTTTTAACTACTACCGGAGGCGTGCGCTAACTCCCCCGTTTCATATTTACAATATGAACCAGAACACAAGTAATACAATGGTTTCACAAAACAATGGTTAGACCGTAAAGTCAAAAGCTTAGCATCGAATGAACACAAAACTAAAAGTGTACCCCGGTCCTGTCTGGGATTCGCATTTGTTTCAGGGCATGATAGCTGTTCTGGCCGCTAACGTTTGTGCAAATGTGTGATCCACATCCTTCATCAGAAACTACTCCATTAAATATCATGCTCATTTTTGTAGGCTATCTGCGGGTCCCTGTGCGCCGTGTGTCCTGTTAAAGAGGCTCTTTTCCTGGCGTTTAGTGAGGTCTCATACTTCTTTTTTTTAAATCATGTTTTATATCTCTACAGGTTTTGTACATAATTTGAGGTTTTCACGGACGTTGGGTGGACTTCACTTTCATGTAAGTGGAACATATCACAAAACAAGAACCGCAGTTATTTACTGTTATACCATTCTCACTGTAACATTGTGGTTTTGTAGGACCAAATATAAAGGTGGAGCAGGCTCACTGCACGAAAACCTGGAACACTGTTTGGTTTCCACCAGGGCTGCCAGGTCTGGGCAGCCAAATCTGAAAATCGCGGAAAACCCGCGGACATACGGCGCGGCTGGAATTTTCAATATTGTTTACTAGTTAACAGAGCCCATAGATACAGACGACATCTGTGGAATCTCCCATATATGGTAATTTTTGAAAACAGTTAAGGGGGAAAACAATTTTGAAAAAATCTCTAATTATTCAAAAACTACTGTAACAAATGTTGAATTACGAATATAGTTTCTACTAAATAAAGAAACAAAGACATGGGGAGGAGCAAAGTGGTTCAACAGCCCATAAATACATGAATAACGGAGAATGCTAACTTCATGCTACATGTTAGCATCGGGCTAATGCTAACGGTTAGCCAGCGCTTGCTACAACTGCCGTCTTTTCACTTCTACTGAACAATCTGCTGTGAGAAAAATATCCATATGGGCCTGATTTACATTTTACTTTATTTATGTGATAAATAAGTTCATATTCCACCAGAAAATGGCTAAAAAGAGGGAAAATTGTGTTTCTCTAAAGCAGGGGTGTCAAACATATGGCCCGAGATGATTTAATCCGGCCCCTGCCCTGTAGAGCAGAAATTCCAGAGTATGTCAAAAAAAAAAAAAAAGTCTCTAGCCCATTTCTGTGCGGAGTTATGAATGTTTAAAGAATAACCAGAATGCTCATTCTAGCCACTAGGGAGCAATAAATTAAAAAAAAAAGGATAGAGTTCCACACGTGTCCAGCAGAGGGCACTGACATAATAAGCGCTCAGGATATGAACAACACATTATATAGCCATGTGGTAAATGGACAGTCTGCCCCAGGGTGGCTGTGGCTTCAATAACAGTTTACCACCACCAAGTGAATGAATAATGACTACTGCACTTTCAGGAACTTGTGACACAGGCTTGTAAAGTGCAATACAAGTGTAAGCCGTTGTCATTAATGAAGCTACAGTCAAGTTGGGGCTTTGATCAAATCACAGCTTATTATTATTCATTTATTGGAAACATTTTCTCTGTTATATGTGGCCCGCGACCCGTCGTGGGAGCTGAATTTCGGCCCGCGACCCAAAATGAGTTTGACACCCCTGCTCTAAAGATTCTATTTTCCCCCTCGGCGAAGCCACGCCCCCTTCTATGACAAGATGCCGTCTGTATCTATGTGCTCCTGCGATGATGAGAAACCGCCCCTACTCCCCTCCCTTATTGAAAAAGCAGCTTACAGAGCCTTGGATTTGCCTTCGAAATAGTGATTTGGATCAATTCAGTTTTTTTCACCCGCGGACTGGCGTTAAAAAACGCCCAATTCCTTTTCCCCAATCCCCTTAAAGATAGACACTCATACAACATCCAATATATGTGTAGTTTTATTTTATTTTTTATGCCCGACATGTTCAGGACTGAAGCTGGATTCAGACGGACGACGTCTGGACTAAGATGTTCTGTGATTGTCCATGAGGGACACACTGGACATGTAAGTGATTTACTGGACATTGTTTGCCTTTGTCCAGTACATGTCTTGTGTCTGACCCGTGTTGTTGTTTTTGTGTTGGCAGCCCTGAACCAAGTGCTGTTTCTGATGAAAACATGAGAAAGAGAATTTTCCTCTGGAGCAACAGAACTGTAAAGACTGTGTCCTGTTGGGAGGAGGCCGTGTTCGAGGCCCAGGACACGCTGGAGGGACTATGTCTCTGAGCTGGCCTGGTGTCGCCTCAGAGTTCCCCCAGGACAGCTGTGTGGGTCAGGCAGTCTGGGCATCTCCGTGACCCGGCCCCGGATAAAGCGGAAGAGGATGGATGGATGGATTTTTCATCTTTTACGGCCTTCTGGGTGTGCAGGTGAGATCACACCCAGTCAGAGAACACGTTAAGGCCAGGGCAGTCCAGAGCCAGCCATGTCCTAATGTGTAGAATGAGCTCAGACCTGTTCACCACAACTGCCTCTAAAATCCTGCGCTGTCACTCAAAATGGTGTTAACACGGGTCCAAAGAACTGTCATGCATGAGCTTAAAGAGACTAGATGCATATTGGTAATATTATGCTCACTACTGACATCTCAGGTCTTACGCGTAACTGCAGCTTCTATATTAAGCTCGTGCATGTTTTCATGAAATCAAAACAACCCGTTTTTTTCAGGAACGTCACCACCAAAGCCGAGTGCCTGGCGCTAAACTACAGCTGGAAAAGCCGCCAATTCAACTTCAACAATCTGGCTCAGGTTTTGTTGATTCAGATGAACTTTTCGTTTGGAGTAAAAGTTTTCAAGCTGTCATCTGTCCTGGGTTATTTGTCCAGGCATTGTTATCGCTGTTCATCATGCATTCACAAGCTGGGTGAACCAACATCGTGTACGACGGCATCGACGCGGTGGCGGTGGACGTACAGGTAACGCAGTTGACCCTCCAGCTGTTTGTGTGAAGAACCTTAACCACGCTCTTGTCTTGTCTCGGCAGCCGGTCGTCAATCACAACCAGGCCGTGATTCTCTATTTCCTGTCTTTCATGGTGCTGAGTTATCTCTTGCTGGACATGTTCATTAGCACCATGGTTCAGGGGTACTACAATGAGCAGAAGAAATGGCAGACGGAACTGGACGAGGGTGAGTAATAGGGGTTATATATTGTACATCAATTATATGGAACACAACAAGTCAACATACATTTAACATTTTATTGGTTGAAAAAAGATGTCTAGATTTTTTTCTTTTCAGTTCCACGTTGTAGAAACTATTTTCAATTCAGTTTCAGTCAACAAAATATGACTTTGACAGGCCATTCTGACCATTAGCCTGGCTCGACATGAGAGGGGTCTCCGAGGGCAAAGTAGTGGAGTTTTGCTTTGTCCCATTTCAGCGCCTGTGGACGACAGCTTCCACCTGCTATACTCTCCATGGCGGCTCAAGGTCTACCAAATCGTCATCATCCTCAGCGTAGTGTTGATGATGTTTGAAAATTACAACATGCCAGCGGTAAGTACCATCTCATCTTCCCTTCGATCGCTATGAATCAATATGGCCGCCCACATTTTAGTTTTCACTCTTTCATACTTTTTAAACTCATTTTAATTTGTGTGTTTGTCCGTCAGTGGTTGGAGGATCTCATCGGGTACTCCTTTTACGTGTTGACCGCCATCTTGGTTGGGGAAGTCCTCTTGAAGCTGGTGGCCTTTGGACTGAAGAGATTCTTCGTCTTCGTAGTCTTCAGGCGTTATCTTTTGAAATGACCATCCGTCTGCGTTGTCGACATCATATCCTATAGGACCTTGTGAACGCAGCCAATGTCCTGTATGTGTGCATGTGTGTCTAAACCCCCCCCCCCCCCCCTGCATGCCGTTTTAGATGGAACATTCTGGATTTAGTGGTGGTCTTAGTGTCGCTTATAAGCATCTTGTTTAGTGAGCTGAACTTCACATATGAAATCCCCATCAACCCCAGCATTCTCCAGGTGCTCCGGGCGCTCAGGCTCTCCCACGGTAAACACACACGCCTCTGCTCAGTATGTGCACTGTGACACGTGGAGCGGCCATTTACTTGCTGTTGTTAAGTGCTCAAGACCAAGAAGCTTCGACTCCTGGTGAGGACGGTGATCAAGACGCTCCTGCAGGTGCAGAGCTTGATCTGGCTTTTCGCGTTCATCTTCTCCATCTACGCTTTTGCGGGAGTGGAGCTGTTCGGACACATCAGTGAGTGCATTACTTTCCTCTTTACAAACGTCCAAATGTATCAAGTGTACTTCACTGCAGTGTCTCGTGTCACAGAGGCCCTGATGTCCCTCTACAAGATCTACACTGGTGACTGGAGCGGGATGCTCAGAGTAAAACTAAAGCTATATACCTACAACACTCATCTTAACTGTTTCATTGCGTTGTAGCTGCATTTTTTTTGTGTTGCTTTTTTGTTATTTTTATTGTACTCTTGGTTGTTTTGTTCTGCACCTGTGATTACCTGCACTAACACAAATACTATCGCATTAAAGTATATCACAACCTCAGGCTCTTTAAGGCGGCCTGACGTCAGCAGAGGCGTCTCTCCTCCCGCTAAGGGTTTATTTTATACTACAGTCACCTTGACTTCCTTCAAGCTTTCATCAATCAACAAATCTACCACAAACAAGGGCTTCTGTATAACTTATACAGACTTTGCTCTTCTCGTTCATCTAGCGTATTTTTAACTGTAGTTGCGTTCCGCCTCTATAAATGTGAAATTTGACTTACGACTCCAAAATGCTAAAAATGATGTTTTTTGTAGAACTAAAATTGTCCTTCCTATAACTTAGGTTTAGGCATGGGTCCACTGACCTTAAAGAACAACTAAACACCAGTGCCCAGCCTTACTCCGCCCACAAGAAAATTTGAAAATTCCATCTAAAAAGGGCGTTGCTCAGCAGACCAGGGGGCAAGCAGGGGGGCATAGAGTTGGGCGTGGTCTGGGCTGTGATTGACACATTGGCGCCGTGACTGACCGCTAGCTAATGATGGAGAGTGACAGTGACAGCAGCTTCGCCACCGAGAGGTCTTTTGAGGTGGAGGATTTTTCTCCCCCTTCATCACCGGAGGTGGAGGTGGAGGATGTTGATGTGGAGGAGGCCGGCGGCCGGCGGCCCTGAGCCGTACATGTTTGAGCCGATGGCTCGCTCGTTGCCCGAGGCCACCGGTGCGGCCGGTACTGAGGAGCCCGCCGAGGCGTCAGTGCCGCGAAGGATGGGTCCCGTTAGCGAATGGTAAATTGGTGTTAGCATTAGCGCTCAGTTTATCTGATTTAGAGCAAACGCAATCGAAAGGTTCATATTTATATTAAATTGTAGATATGTTCATACATGGATATTGAGGTATCATACAGACATAATAAGCTATGACTGAATCAACAGGTGTTTATGCGGCCACTGCACGTCCTTGTCCCCAGTGGAGAATGTGTGCTGCAGGGAGACACCAAAGGTATACTTGAATAAAATAAAAGCACAAGACATAATAATTCAATGTTTAGTTCTGTAGTAATATGCACAAAACATTACGACTTTTTATTTTTTTCCAACTTTCGCTAGCATTAATTGTCCCATTTGTGGTAGGTGATGCACAGATGTCAGCAGGTGGGTGTCAACACCTGCATTACTGAGCACCCGGGTTTCGAGGCAGTTGCCCTCAACCCATATGTACTGCAGGCAGTGTATGGGACATATGTGCAGCTCTTTGGTGAGATGCCAGAGACGTTGGTGCACAGGTTAGTTTTTGCAGGATAGCCTATTGATTTAAAATGATGTCGTTGACAACACATACATCACTTCTTTCAGCAATTACCGGCACCTTGCGTACCGGAATGTGGTCAGGTGGTGCTGGGGCTACCTCGGGCAGCACATTAGAGTGGTGATCCCGTCCTGTGCCGTCACCCGCATCAGGCAGGAGTTTCCGGAGGATGTGGCCTATACAGGGTTCCTTCCAGCCCTGGATTTCCATGGCCAATAAAAAATATCCAAAGAACACAATTGCCATTCTGAACATTTTTATTGCTTGTCTTGTCATATAAATTTAAACACCTGTCATTGCATTGCACACACCGCAAATTATCATTCCACCCTTATATACACGCTTACATAATTGTATAGCTAGACAGCTGAGAATGGGATCTATTAGCTCAGTTGCAGTGTCTCTCAACTGAAGTTGACCCTCCTACATTTCAAGGAAAGCCATTTGACTTAAAAAATATATAATTTCAGTACATAATACATATTTGGCATTTTAACCATCATTGTAGAGTATATAAATGCCAAAATACATAATTCTAGTTTTTGTTGAAATTTGCCTTGAAGTTTACTGTGCAACACACCAGTTGATAACCAATCAATCAAAGTTTTTTTCCGTGGCACTTTACAACTACATCTTGGGAGACTCTTAATGAAAAAATAGTATAAAAAAAGCTATGTTCTGTAAAAGCACAGGCAAAATAATGGGAGTGAATTAAGGCACTGCCACGACAAAAGCACGATTGCGCCACTGCCTGTACCTGGACACATACAAAACATGTTAGAAGAGGAGCGCAGGGCTCTGCAGGAGTTATTCTAGTACATGTAATTTATCTGTTACAGACACTTTGCATACCGCACTGTAGTTCTGTGTGACAGTGCATACCTTGGACAGTAAGTAATGCTTATTGATTTCTTTTTTTTTTTTTACAGTTATTTACGTTATGGCCCCTTGAAATGAATCATCTTTCAAGGAGTTCCTTGATTAAATCATTATAATACTTTGCCAAAATGCAGAGTACAGATTTGCATCGCAATCATTTTAACATTGAAAGACCTTTAACACCTAAATGTACTCACAAATGGTTTGACAAATAAAACAATCTTTGAATCGTGGTATGATAAATGATATGTGACACATCTGCACATTGAGGTATAACACACTGCTGATCCTGAGTTGGATGAATTGGTTGATTTTATAAAGTAGTACTTTATCTGTGACATTAGTCCTATCATCAACATGCTAGCCACATGAGTCGTAGTGTTGTCAAGTACATGCAGAAATACATGTTGTCATTAGTTCTAACAAAACAAAAAATATTAAAAAATCAATTAAAAGTTAATGTGCAGGCTTATGTGGGAGGGATGCATAAGCACCATTCTTCCTGGTGTATACATCGTGAGTTAGGAGCATTGTCTAGAAATAACTGGTACTTATATTAATTCTGCCCATAAACACCTAATGCACATAATGTGGCAAAAAAACAAAATGAATGATGAATTTATAGCTCATTAGCCACAATTCTCCCACCTGCTGGTGTAACATGTAAACTACAATTGCTAAATTATTTTACATTATATTCAGACATTTTTGGTCTTTCACAGACAAATCATAGACCCTGTGACTTATATTAATGATAATTTTTGTAATTCACACATTTTCTTTTTAGATATGACTTGTGAGAGTTAACAGTTAATAGGAAAAACTGGCTCCTGTGACATCATCACATTCTAGAACCTGCAAACAACCAATTCCTGACAAATGGCTTTGCCCCGACACTACATACACATTTATATGTATAATCTACACTTGTATACATTCTCCGGCGACAGTGGTGCAGAGAGTGGAGAAGGTCGTCTTGTGATCGGAGAATTGATTCGAACGCCGCAGGTGCACACTGTCGTTGTGTCCTTGGGCAAGACACTTCACCCTGCTTCCAGTATCTGCATACACTGGTGCATGAATGAGAGTTAATGGGTGACTGGTTCCTTGATGTAAAGCCCTTTGAGTGTCTAAAGCAGGTAGAAAGGTGCTATATAAATGTGACCATTTTACATTCAATATTTCTTTAGTGTCCTACAATGATACATTAATGAAATGTATAATGCAAATTGATCCTCACTATGATCATCAATTTATCATCAATATTCTGGTGGGCTCTCATGGAGGTATACCTGAGACTGAGGTCCATCCCGTCTTGCCCACACCTCTGGTTCATTGTTAGCCATGTCTCTTGGCTGACTCATGTCTGCTTTCTGAAAAGATTTGAGTTGTTATTGGCATGTAGGCATGTCAGAAGCAAACCTATAACAATGATCATCTTGCATAGTGTTTAGTTCTGGAAGGTCTTATTGTATATTATCTTCTGGTCACCTTATGTGCTCTTGAAAAACCGTGACCTGTGCCTGCTTACTGCCTCCTTTTTGTCTGGCCTCTCATACTGACCACAGAGTGGTTCCGGCACAGGTATATTGTCCGAGTGCTCTTGATATGGCGCCGCATCCTGAACCACGCACTCGAACAGCAGAGCCATCAGCTTGTCAATGTAGACTTGGGAAAAACATAATTATTATTACAATACTCATACATAACCGTCAAGCTTGTTTTCGGACATACATGTGGTGGATTTGGTCTTCAGAGCTCTCACAGTATAGTCACTGTGTTTGTACTTCGGATACACTATGGAGTATCTCAGCTCACCGGTAGAAGTTCTGGCATGTGTGCGTTGCGCGTTCTCATTGTAGTGCATAGCTGAAATTTGTAACCTAGAACAATCAAAACAAACAGAAGGCAGCACTGACATTATTACAGTTTCAAAGAAATATATAATGAGGAAATAAAAATGGATACTTTGAGAAGTTTTTGGTATTCATTACCTGGCCAACATTCCTTTAAAGGAAAAGCCCACACTTTTCGGCGAGAACCTAATGATCAGGCTGTGGAATGCCTCAATGTAGGACGTGTGGTACAGTGGGCTGATTTTCTCCACGTCCTTTAGAAACCGTGGAGCCAATAAAATGGCTGTGAGTCTTTCACATGCTGCTGTGCCTAAACAAAAATGATCATGACATCAATGGAAAATTTACTTGGTTTAGAAAGCCAATGAAAAATTTCCAATGCAACTTAAAATATTATTTAAAAAAAGCATAGTCTTTACATACTTGGCCTGAGCCACTGCCTTGCTCTTTCCCCAACCAGAGGCTCGTGTTGGCAGCATGGGAACAGGGCATTGTCATGGGCGTGAACATCCTGTATATGGTTGGCCACAGAAGTCCACTTAGCCACAGCTTCTTCTCCTGAGGAGGAAGTTGAAGCTGACCAATAAAGATGGTTGACTATGCTCTTCCTCCACGGCAGTGTTGTTTTCGTCAACGAAGACGATAACGATATCTTTTCATTGACGCCCCTTTTTTTAATGACGATAACGTAACGATGACGAGCTAAAATGAGCTCTTTGGGGACTAGAACATGACGAGACGTTTACGAGTTTACGTCAATGAGACGAGACGAGACAAAAATGGGAGAAGGTTTTTCGTCAGATCGTTCACAAACAGAGTGTGTGCGCGGAGTGAGAGAACACACGGTAAACGTGACCCGGAGCGGCGCCGCGCTGCTCATGATGCAGCGGCGCCTCTTTCTCTCTCTCTCTCTCTCTCTCTCTTTCTCTCTCTCTCTCTCTCTCTCTCTTTCTCTCTCTCTCTCTCTCCCTGTGGCGTGCGGTCACTGCTCGCGTACATCCTCCTCGGAGCGTCTGACATCCAGGTCACAGGGACTTTGTTGTTTCTCAGGACAGTTTTCAATACCGTGGCGTATGAACGCAGAAAGCACGTTGATGTAGCTACGTATGTGCAGACAGCGCTGTTGGTAAAAAATAAATAAATCTCGAAGCGACGATCAGAGGACGAGGAGAGCGGGCGCTTTTGGGAAAAGTACTATTCAGAGTCGGCCGACCACTTCTGCCAGTGGCTATCGTGGTGTCATCTGTTTGTCAAAAGCCAATAGAAGCTTTTATTTATCCCAATTTCCAAGACTTATCGAAATTAATTATCACTTCTTATAATGAAACCAACGAAAACTTGACAAAAACCTTTTTAATTTTCGTCTGACTAAAACGTGACTAAAACGATCACATTTTGAAGTGACTAAAATGTGACTAAACCTAAATGCATTTTCGTCCAAAGGACTAAAACTAAAACTAAAACTAAAAGGGCTGCCAAAAACAACACTGCTCCACGGGCCCACGTCCTGAGTGGTCTTTTTCCTCGCCAGCTCATCAATCTTCTTCCCAATTCCTATATATAAATGGATACACATAGTATTTTTTTTATTTTTTTATGTTAATTTTACACTCAATACATACCCTTTCCCATGTGCCAAGGGTCGAAATAGTGAGTGATGTCCTTTTTTTCCTCCCTTATAACCTTCTGCACTCCTGTGTGTCTGTCTGTCACAATGGCCTGTACTTTGACACCCCTCTCTTCCAGCATGGTCAGACTGCGTATAAATCCCTCCTTCTCCATCCTTACACTGTTTCCAACTTCATTGCTCTGAAAGAGAACAGAATGCTCTACAGAAATGTGCACAATGATCCCTATTTAAATGTCCAAATGTAATCATGATGGTGTTTTACCTGGACAAGTGGGATGTCAGTTACTCTGTTACTTTGCAGATTCATCATAGTGTAGCTACCATACTTTTATTCAAACATAAAAAGAATCTTCATTAATTAATAAATGATTTACCTGGAGAGTCAGCGCGCATATCCCCGCCCATTGTCAAAGCCCCACTAGCAGCTGCCTCCCTGATATGTTCATCCTGCTCAAGCTTCCACTGCCAGCTGACCGTTGGGATGAGGAGCTTGGCCTGATGCTTGTGAAAAGTTTGCTCCGACAGCCCTTGAATGTTGAAAGCCCTCAGGAACTATAAATTGTAAAGTAATATTACCAACTGAACAATATGGAAACATAGTCAATACAGATGAGAATTTGGCTCTACCTTGGAAATCTGAGCAAAACACAAGCCAGTGAAGAGGACAGCAGCACAAAGCTGAAGGTTTCCAGCTGGGATGTCCTTCACCATCGGCTGGCTGGACCAGTCGTTGAAGTACTCACAGGTTGGACAGTGCTGTTTCACCCGGAGGAGTGTGCCCAATGTGGCTGTGTCAACTGTACAACGATGAGTGCAGACAGGACATTTCTGGAAAAGTGCCAACAGTTGGTCCTCGTGAACGATGTACTTTTTGGCTTTGTGGGGAGGGACTTCAGTGGAAGCGCTATGTTGCAGAAAAAGGCAAATGTAACCATTGAAGACAATACAATCCAATTTGTTCCAACGTATATTTTTAAACATTACAAAAGCATTTATCCCCCCATAATTTGTACCTTGAACAGTTCAGAGAACTGTTGTTCAGATGGAAGCTGGGGTCAAACACAGACACGTCACACCTTTTCCTTTTCAGTGGTGTGGAGGCTGCCTGGGGACTTTCAGGAAGAGGGATTTCCATGAAGGTCTCGGTACCACATGAAACGCTGACGCTCCTCTGTGGAACCTGCACTTGCAAGCCTGTTTACAAGAATAAAGAAAAAAACATTTTTAATAGCACTAAGAAATAGTTACAGTAGAATCTAGCAACAAATCCAAAGCAAAATGAAAATCTTATACGATTCAAATAATGTATTATCCAGACAATGTTATAAAAGACAAATCACCTTTGCTCCGCCTGCTAGGCTTCACATTGGCCTGGACACATGCATGCCTGCTGATGATCGGATCAGTCTGACAGGCCATTTCTCTGGTTGCTTTAGGCTGAAAACATAAGCAATAATATTAGTAATAACACATAGTTTTAAGGGAGAAAAGTCTTTATTTGTATAGTGGTATAGAAAGACTAATTTCTGCAGTGTAGATTATTGCGTTTTATATCAGAGTAGTAAACAAAGTAGAAGATGTTCCCAGCAAAGGTTTGAAGCCTGTGCGCTAAGACATATGTCTATTGTAGGGCTTCAGCAACCCAAACCATGAGCAACATGCAGCTACCATGCACCCGGAAAAATAAAACTAATTCAACACTAGAATTACAGAAATAATCGCATGTGCTTTGTGCAACAAGAATACTGATGAGGCCAGGGACAATTTGCTGTATGGGGTCTTCCTAATGACAGTAATACTTGACTTGTACTTGAGTAACTATTATTTATAAAGAAAAAGCAGGCTGTCTGCTAAATATTATGGTACTTGACCTGAGGAGCATTGGGGTAATATTTTTCTATCTTTTAGGAACTAAATCTTGGACTTTTACTGCATTTACCCGTTTTTGGCTATGCTTTTGTGTTAGTTTCACACTGCAGTCAGCAGTGACTGCAAAAGACACAGGATAAGATACTAAACTTGACGTTATAGCTTTATTACTTTTAATATGTTGAAAGGTTAGCAACACAGCGCACTTCAGGAGATACCTTTAGCCTACTGTGACCACGGAGACTGTAGAGCTGAATGTTTTATTTTAATACCGTTGTTCAACACGCAGCTATGTGGACGTGATAAAAACAAACGCTAGTGACAGTCATGTCCTGGAGATCGCGTTAGCTTACGACATTATAAACTCAAGGCAAAAGTTAGCCCTCCACTAGCTAACAGAGTGAACAACAAAACCGAGAGCATGTAACATACTGCACTAAACTCAGCAATACAGCGGTGACCTGCTCCGCGGAGCCGCGCAGTTCCCTCGCGGGGCAGGGGGATGTTGAAGCCGGTCTGGAGGCGCAGTCAGCGCCCACAGCCCTGGGGCTGGATCAGGGCTGTTGTGGCGCTGAAATGGCCCCTTCGGTGCATTCAACATTCAAAGTCATTAGCGCTGTTGTGACCACGGCACCGGGTCGCCTACACAAAGCCCTCTACCCCACTCCAAATATGCTTTAGTATAGATATGCACGATTTACGTGGATGACCGTTTTCAGGATCAAAACGGCGTTTTCCGCCAAAAGGTGACAAGTCTGCAGCTCTTGACGTTATGTGTCTGACACTGCAGCTACAAAGATTGCTATTATAAGCGCCAAATCATCAATATTAGTTGTTTTGGTCATGACTTTGTTCACTCACCTCAGCTTGGCGCCCGAAAGCTCCGGGTTGGCGGGGCAGCAGTGTTGGTAGCTCCATCCTCAGTTGTGGAAGACCAAGGGTGGGGACAGCCTCGCTCTTCAAAAGGCGCTTCTTAGCAAAGCCAAGCTCAAACTCCATCAAGTTGGCGAAGGAATCACGCGTAAAATGTTCTTTGCAAACTCCAGCATAAGGCGGGAGTTCGCAGTTTTCCCCCAGGCCAATTGCGCGTAACCACTGGCGCCTAAAGTCTAAGTCCTGTGGAAAGTAATGTAACCCTACAGTACTATGACAGCCCACAACACTACACTTTCTCCCCATCCTGACAAACAAGACTACAACAAACACTACACGCTAATATTACACACAATAACACTAACTACAACTAATGCTAACACCTAGCCTATACTAAATGCACTCCGTTAATCTAAACTAACACACAATAACAAAATCAAACTAATCTAACCACGCTACGAAACTACCTGACTAAAGTAACTACACTAGAAACACTAAAGAACTAACTAAATACTATGCTAATATACTGCTAACCTGAAAATCGATGTAAAATGCTCGCTCGCTATTCCAACTCCAACTCGCTACGGGGGCGTGTGCGAGACTCGGCTGGTTTTATACCCCAAGCGCCAGAGCGACGGACGTCACACAGCACAAAGTGACGTCACACAGAGGCCAGAGCAAATGGAGAGACAGGGCACGAAATTCAAATAGCTCAACCGAAAATGGAGAGAGAGAGCCACACAGAAGTTTTTTGGCTCAAAAGGGAGATTTTATCTAATTTGCACTAAAATGTAAAAAAAATGACCAGGACGTGTAGAGAGCACTATAAGAAACATATTTATGCAGTTTATAAGCTAAGAAAAGTTGATTTGGTGCTTAGTTGTCCTTTAAGGTTAGGGCCAATGACTGGATTAGGCCATCTATCCCCCAACTCAACTTGGTTTAATGGAGAAATTAATAGAATAAACTGATAATATTAAATTAAATTAAATGTTAAATTGTTTTAAAAATCGGCCAAATTGCCTTAAAAATTGGGTTCAGCGCCCCCTGGTGTGTATTATCCTTTGATCTGAGTCACTCTTACGTCCATGTGTGTCCTTGATTAAGCCTTGCTCTGACTGAATGCTCACTGCTTGGTGAGCTTCTTACATACTGTGCGCCAAATCCCGCGTTGCTCTATCAAACTTGACCAAATTTGGATTTTAAAGGAGCTATATCATGGTATTTTAGCCATTCCAAAGTTAAGTACAGGCATTTATATGATATATTGTACTTCTACCACTATGGAGTACTCATTTTTTGGGGGCTAACCCTAACCCTACACTGGTGACTGGAGCGGGATGCTCAGAGTAAAACTAAAGCTATATACCTACAACACTCATCTTAACTTTTTCATTGCGTTATAGCTGCATTTTTTTTTTTTTTCTTTTTTTTTTTTTTAAAAGTCGGCTAAATTGCCTCAAAAATTGGGTTCAGCGCCCCCTGGTGTGTATTATACTTTGATCTGAGTCACTCTTAGGTCCATGTGTGTCCTTGATTAAGCCTTGCTCTGACTGAATGCTCACTGCTTGGTGAGCTTCTTACATACTGTGCGCCAAATCCCGCGTTGCTCTATCAAACTTGACCAAATTTGGATTTTAAAGGAGCTATATCATGGTATTTTAGCCATTCCAAAGTTAAGTACAGGCATTTATATGATATATTGTACTTCTACCACTATGGAGTACTCATTTTTTGGGGGCTAACCCTAACCCTACACTGGTGACTGGAGCGGGATGCTCAGAGTAAAACTAAAGCTATATACCTACAACACTCATCTTAACTTTTTCATTGCGTTATAGCTGCATTTTTTTTTTTTTTCTTTTTTTTTTTTTTAAAAGTCGGCTAAATTGCCTCAAAAATTGGGTTCAGCGCCCCCTGGTGTGTATTATACTTTGATCTGAGTCACTCTTAGGTCCATGTGTGTCCTTGATTAAGCCTTGCTCTGACTGAATGCTCCCTGCTTGGTGAGCTTCTTATATACTGTGCGCCAAATCCCGCGTTGCTCTATCAAACTTGACCAAATTTGGATTTTAAAGGATCTATATCATGGTATTTTAGCCATTCCAAAGTTAAGTACAGGCATTTATATGATATATTGTACCCGGAAGACACAACGCTTCGATTCAGTTAACTCCGCCCCCTCTCTCCGCACATACTTTACCGTAATATAAATAAACAACAATAAGTGAAGTTACTTCACGATGCAGTTATACAGAGTTGACATCTGCAACACAGCTTCATAAATGGCTAAAACACATGCTAATATGCTAACACACAAGCTAACCCGCGTTTGGATTGACTCACCGCTCTGGTCCATCGCTGTTTACATTATGGGACACGCGTTGGTTATAAAAGTTAATCCACTTTGATTCTGGCGAAGGTTCACCAAACATCCATCAGTGACAGTCACAGAGAAACACTATTTTGGCTGATAGTCGCTGAATCCCGGAGAAAAAAACAGCTGAGTGGCCTCTTCTTGAAAAAGGTTGAATAAACTCCGTAGCCAAACACGCTTCTTTTTCTCCGTGACATTATCGTTAGTTAAGAATAATGAACAGGTGTGTCCAGAATAAGTTATAACGAGCTCCATCTTCAGCTGCAGCGCAAACATGACTGATCTGTTCAGACCAGGGTTGCCAGGTCTGGGCAGCCAAACCAGCCCAAAAATATCTTAAAACCGCGGAAAACCCGCAGACATACGGCGCGGCTGGAATTTTCAATATTGTTTACTAGTTAACAGAGCCCATGTGCTCCTGCGATGATGAGAAACCGCCTCTATTTCCCCCTTATTGAAAAAGCAGCTTACAGAGCCGGGGGAGCCGATGCTGCGGAGGCTACGGAGGCAGCGCAGGGCCACAGAATGGGGCCTGTTTCTGAATGGTTTATATATATATATATATATTAGAGTGGAATAAAAAGTACGAACTGCTTGTTACAGGTCTTGAAAAGCTATCCTGTAGGGATCCGGATACCGAAATGCTAACCTGTCTGAATCGAACCTTTGACAAGAGTGGGCCATTATATAGCCTAACACATTCCCATACAATTTTAAAGTAACCCCTTATGTTGCGGTCCTTTGCATGACCTTTTTGTATTTGAATGTAATAAATGAACCCAGACCAAGATAAACTATATGTTGTGTTATTATATAGTTATAATATTGAAAACTCTGCCTCACCTGTGGTCACTGCACCTGTTTGTCCCCAAGGGAAAACGTGTGCTGCAAGGAGACCCCGAAGGTATTTTTGATAGAAATTATGTGCACAAAAGAAACATTAATTTAACACATCAACCCTACACTAAAGTCTTAGCCCTGATTTATTTATTTTAATTTTGCCTGTCAGGTTATGCGCAGATGTCAGCAGGTGGGTCATGCCACCTGCATAACCCAGCACCCCGGATTTGAGCCAGTGTCTCTAAATCCGTATGTTCTCCAAGCAGTGTATGCAACCTATGTGCAGCTGTTTGGAGACATGCCAGAGACCATGATCAACAGGTTAGTTTGAGTTAGAGTATGACAATGTGTGTATCATCTTTCTTACAGCTGTTACAGGCACCTGGCATACAGGAACTTTGTCCGGTGGTGCTGGGGTTATTTAGGGCAGCACATTCGTGTGGTCATCCCCTCCTGTGCGGTGACCAGGATCAGGCAGGAATTCCCAGAAGACGGGGAATATACTGGGTTCCTCCCGCCACTGGAATTTGTATAGTTGTATAGTTGTATTGTATTTTATTGTATATAGTTTTGCAGTTTTTGTTTTAAATATATGTGTTCTTAATCACCCCTCCTTGAACCGCCACCTTAACGTGGTGGAGGGGTTTGAGCACCCGAATGATCCTAGGAGCTCTGTTGTCGGGGGCTTCGTGCCCCTGGTAGGGTTTCCCAGGGCAAACAGGTCCTCGGTGACGGGTCAGACACAGAGCGGTTCAGAAGCCCCTTATGAGAGACCACCAGGCCCGGTTAGAACCATGAGGCCGTCCTCCCGTGGACCCACCACCTGCAGGAGAAGCCATAAGGGCTGGTGCAATGTGATTTGGGCAACTCCAACAGCTGCCCCCACGACCCGGCAACGGACAAGTGGAAGAAGATGGATGGATGTTCTTAATCAAATACAAATATCTGAAAAGACTTGCAGTTGTTAATTACTGGTCCATTAAAAAACATTTCTTGGTATCGATTTGAAATCATACTTTTATGCTTCACTTTTACAATCAATATCCATGCAGGCAGCTTTTTTACTACAGAGACAGCTTTGAGGTGCAAACAAGCATAAAGAAAAAAAGTTACATTTGATAACAAGTACTTATAACAGAAAAAAGTCCTTTATGTAAAATGAATAAAACATGTGCAAAGGAAACAAAGTTGACCTTGATTACATACAAATAAATAATTAAAAAAAACATTCCTTGACTGTCCAAAAGATAAACTTACAAATTACTGTGATAATGAAGGTTGACTGTGGCTGATAAAGTGACACTGATGAAGTATTTGTAAATACAGAACACACATTGGCCTGCACACTCTGCACACAATCAAAACTTGACACATCTGAATTACATGTTCATAATGGACTTCATGATCACACCCTATTGTTCTATATGTGGTTGGCTAATGGTCCATCTGAGGCGCCGCACACACCTCCCCTGCTCACTGAATGGTAATTATAATTGACTGGAATTTACGGATGGCTAAGGCCAGGCTAGCCCAAGACTAAATTTATTATTTTGATTGCAGCAAAACTACACCATTTGTCATATGCTCTCCTGTAGATACATGCAACAACAGATAATAGTTGCCTTTTCTGTTTTGCAAAAGCCTCAGGCAGGATTTTCACGAAGATAGCATGTGCAAAGGAATCCATCATCATACTAGTCTGTTACAGCACTTGGCTGACAACTTTTTTCCTTCTCAAACACTGTTGGTCCTTATTGCCATTGACCACGCCAGATAAATCTGAAAAAAAAAAATAATTAGCATTAACAATAATGTAATATTGTCATGCAAAATATAGAAGACAACACATCATTCCATTCT
Organism: Gobius niger; assembly: GCF_951799975.1. Classification (NCBI taxonomy): domain Eukaryota; kingdom Metazoa; phylum Chordata; class Actinopteri; order Gobiiformes; family Gobiidae; genus Gobius; species Gobius niger. The sequence goes on along the minus strand of NW_027639179.1, from coordinate 64,820 downwards.
GGAAGGTCTTGTTACGCAGGACACTAATCGAGGTTTGCAATGTGTACTTGCCATGTTTGAGCTTTGGGAAACTCCCAGCAGTTGTCGTGTGTGACCATGTTGTGCTTCCGTTGCACTGCAGCATCACAATTTGGGCCTAAAGAAGACAAACACAAAATGTAGTATTATTCACAAGTAAAATGTACACATTACACAAAATATTTTTATAACTTTATCTACTCATTACCTGGCCAACATTAATTTGATGACGATGATTTTGAATGTCAGGCAGTGGGATGCCACAAGGGTTGTGTGGTACAGATGGCTGATTTTCTCAACATCCACAAAAAATGTATGAATATAAAAATTTAAATTCCAAAAGTGAAACATTGTTATCTGTATTTTAAAAACACACATTTAAAAATTCTCACATTTCTCACCTTACACAAATGGGCACAAAGTGGTACAGGCACAGGTACTTTGTCAGAGTAGTCCTGATAGGGACGGGCCTCCTCTATCATGCTATTGAAAAGTAGATCCATCAGCTCTTCAATGTAGTCTAAAACACAACATTTATTTAAATCAACATTTATCCTAATAATACTTATGTGTCATGCTAATTTAAATAAATATGACATACATGAAGTAGGGTTGGTCTTCATGGCTCTCACTGTGTAGTCTCCACGTTTGAATTTTGGATACACTATGACATACAGCAGCATATGTGACGATTTGCCTTTTTTAATCATAATTCAAGGCACCAACCTGCACCCTAAAATTTCACAAATAAACATTAACATGCAGTATCAGTATGTTCCAACTCGTCATTTCCTCCGTTCACCTTTTTTTGCCCAGCTCAGTTTTTTCCTATCCCTGGGACACCCAACACCCCAAGACAATAAAATATGTGTTTTAATACATGAGATATAAAATGAAATTACTGAAAAAATGAAACAATTACATGACTAAAATACACTTTGGTTAATGGTTAGCACTATAGCTTAGCACTATTCACCTTATTCTGGCCCGCCCACTTTTGCCACTTTTTCTTTGTCTCGGCACTTCCGTTGTACAGACACTTCTGGTCGAGCGCGAAGCCCGTTCATTTAACGGAGAACGAGGGAAAATATTCTTCCCTAAAATCTGATATTTAGTCGATTGATTTGTGCAAAATGTCCAATGTTCATTTGCATCAACAAGTCAACACTGCACCGTTGCTCTGCGCGGCCGAAAAACGGCTTTGTTTTCGTGTAGTGCATGCAGTCCCATGTTAACAGATAGGAGAAAAGGGGCTGGCACAATTAATGGCGGTGCCCATGCGAGCCCTCGGAATAAATAAGCTAGCTCTATAATCTACGTCATGTACTTGCCATACAAAATGACCAAATCCAAAATGTCTTAAAATCTGTATGCAGTACAGGTGCGTTGGTCACCTTATGTCTTCTTGAAGAATCTGGTCCTGTGCCTGCTCACAGCCTCCTGTTTGTCTGGCCTCTCATATTGTGCACAGAGTGGTTCAGGCACAGGGACTTTTTCTGAATGCTCCTGATACAGGAGAGGATCCTCCACCACACTGTCAAAGAGCAGTGCCATCAGCTTGTCAATATAGACTGTAAACAAAGAATACAACGTTTGTCCTCGCTGACTTATAAGCATTGAACTCATTTTGTAAATGTGACATACATGAGGTAGGTTTCGTCTTCAGGGCTCTCACAGTGTAGTCTCCGTGTTTGTACTTTGGGTACACAATAGCATACCTAATGCTGGGTTTACACATAGGCACGATGCGTTACGAATGGCATTTTTTCGTCATTCGTGACGTTCGTAACATGACTTAACGCGTCTTGATGGGATTCTTAACAGAACGCATCAGTTCGTGACATTCGTGATGTTCGTGGAGAAAGTTTTTGTCTGTCAAAAAATCTTCCACGAATGTCACGAATCACCCTCTGTTCGTGGAGTTCGCAGCGGAGCGTGTCCTTTCGTGATGAGTCGTGGCGCTTCGTAATTCAGCGTGAGAGCATTCGTACAGCATTCGTGGAGCAGAATCACTGTTTTCACGTACAAAATTGATGGAAACACACGCTACGCCGAAAAGTACATGTTCGTACCTGCAGCAGCAAAAGAAAAGTCACACAGACTCGGCCAGTCCGCGCTCCAGGCCCAGGACAGCAGCACCTGCCGCCGCCGCTCCTCAGGTGCTGAAGTTGTTCCGCCGGCTTTTCCTCCTCCTGCGGTCGTTCCTCCTGATGTTTAGGAGCCAGTCCCTGCCACCCCTATTGCCCCCCCGCTGGAGAACCCCACTGTTGTATATTTGTCACGATTTTCCCCGCGTTTGTGGGGAAAAAAGGGACAGTAAGAAGTGCGCCTTTCCCGCGGTCCCTGAATGCATCTCTCACGCTGCCTCCACTGACCAAAACAACAGCGCGTGGTTCCAGCAGCTACACCACAGATAAGTTAAGGCTTATTTACAACCTTAGACACGTAAAACAAGCGGCGATGGGCGCGGGGCAGGTGGAGACACGCGCCTGTGTTTGTGGATTATAAAGTTTTTCCAACTGGAGCTGATGACTGACCAGACGAGTGAGAATCATGGATAAAGAGGTTTAAGAGCAGCAAGTTCGACGGATCCTCAGAAGATCGAGTGCACAGTGAGTGTAGTGTTTTATGCTTATTCTGTGGAGTAAAGTCAGCCCAAATTGTGCGGCTGTTGCACTGACTTATCTGACATGAAGCGCGTGCGTTTGTTGATGCGTTTGCCCGTGTTACACATTGACAGGAGCGGGGTTGAACTGGTGTGACTGTCCCATAGACTGAAAAAACTATTGTTTTTCTTCAGTATATGGACAGGCCCACCGCTGAGCAGGTCTATTTGATTTTTGTTTAACCCGATTTTGCGAGAGCCCAACGAGTCAGGGGCGCACGGCGGAGCGAGACGTCTCTGCTCCGCCTCCAGCCCGGTGTGCGCGGCAGGAGATCTTGTCCACATTCGCCCAATTCTTGACAGATTTTTGACAGAACGCGACAATTCCCAATAACTCGCAGCAGCTCGCAGCAGAACGCAACAGCACGCAGCAGTGCGGGACGCATATTCGTGACCGTGCGTAATAATTCGTGCCATTAATCGTAACGCGCAGTAACAGGTCGCAACAGTTCGTGGCGGCGCGTGAAACCTCTGCCCCGAATCACTCACATTCGTGATCCTCGGCCACGAATGTGGATTCGTGGCATTCGTGACTTGTCGTCGTTATGTGTAAACGCAGCATAAGCACACCCTCTACTGTCGTTGCGTGAGACCTATTTGCATTCTCATTGTAATGCAATGCAGCAACTTGCAACCTGGGGAAAAAAGTATATTTACATATATACACACAGAACATATATTTTAATACTTTCTGTAGGTATTACCGAGCGAACATTCCTTTGAAGGAGAAGCCCACACTTTTTGGGGAGAATCTGATAATCAGACTGTGGAAAGCCTCAAGGGTTGATGTGTGGTACACCGGACTAATTTTTTCCACATCCTTGACAAAGCGTGGGGCCAATAGAATGTCTGAGAGTCTCTCACACGCTGCTGTACCTACAGAGTAAAGCATTTTAAAGAATGACATTTAGAATGGCAATGCTAGCCTGAAATCTAAAATACAATGGCCAAAGGGCCAGTATTGCTTGCTATACTTACTTGGTTTGAGCCACACTCTTGACCCTTCCCCAACCAGAGGCCCATGGAGGCACTGAGGGAACAGGGCATTATCATGGGTGTGGACATTCTGCATGTGGTTGGCATCAGAAGTCCACTTAGCGACAGCCTCTTGTCCCGAGGAGGACGTAGAAGCTGACCAATAGAGGTGGTTTACCAGGCTTTACCTCCACTGGCCAGCGTCCTGGGTGCTCTTTCTCTTTCCCAGCTCATCCACTTTCTTCCCAATTCCTAGGTATTAAAATATATTGTTACTAAATGCACAATAACCATAATATTATACAGCATTACCAAAATGCATACCCTTTCCCATGTGCCATGGGTCAAAGTAGTGACTGATTTCCTTTCTTTCCTCCCGTAAAAACTTTTGCACGCCGGTGTGTCGGTCCGTCACAATGGCCTCCACATTGACACCCCTCTCTTCCAGCATGGTCAGACTCCGCACAAAGCCCTCCTTCTCCATGCGCACGCTGTTTCCAACCTCATTGCTCTAATAAAAAAAATAAGAATAAAGAATTCTATCATAATGCACAGTTATCCCAAATTACATAGTTATGTTTTTATTGTAATGTTTTACCTGGACTAGCTGGATGTCAATGACTTTGTTACTCGTTAGATTCATCATGGTGTAACTGCCATACTTGGCTGAATGTCCTACATGAATACAAGTTATACATTAGCTGACTTTTATTAATACTTCTGATAAATGTTTATGAAATGTATTTACCAGGTGAATCTGCCCGCATGTCCCCACCCAGTGTAACAGAGCCGCTTTCAAGAGCCTCCCTGATGAGGTCATCCTGCTCCAGCTTCCACTGCCAGTTGACCGTAGGGATGAGGAACTTTGCCTGATGCCTATAGAAGCACTGCTCTGACAGGCCCTGAATATTGAAGGCCCCCAAGAACTATAAAATTAAAACATCTGTTATCAGCTGATAATATATGGAAAAATAATCCAAACAATTCAAATGTTTTTGTAGTACCTTTGAAATCTGGCTAAAGGATGAGCCGGTGAACAGCACAGCAGCACAGAGCTGTAGGTTTCCAGCTGGGATGTTGTCCACCATGGGCTGACTGGACCACTGACTGGTAAACTCACAGCGAGGACACTGTTGAGTGACCCGCAGCAGTGTGGTGACTGTGATGGTGTCCACAGCACAGCGACCAGTGCAGACAGGACATCGCCTGAACAGCTCCAGCAGTTGGTCCTCGTGAACAATATGTTCTTTGTCCTTGTGTGGAGGGACTTCAGTGGGAATGCTATATAAAAGAAAGGATATTTCATCCCTCAAAAAACCAGGACGCTGTATATATTTTTTCAATTAAAACTCTAGATTTCCTTTGTACCTTGAACAGTTCACAGTGCTGGCACTGTCATCGATGTGGAAGCTGGGGTCAGACGATGACACCTCACACCTTCTCCTTTTTAAAGGTGTAGAGGCTGCTCTGGGACTGTCAGGGAGAGGGATTTCCATCAGGTCCCCTGTCCCACAACCGACGCTTGTGTAAGCGGTCCGGGCTTGAGTAGCTGTACAAAACACAAACAAAATAAACATGTTTAAAATGGCAGTAATTACACAACTTGTGTCTAACTATAGAAAAAAAAACTAAAGTGGTGAGAGTACTGTATAAAGGATAAATAGATTTCACCTTTGCTTCGCCTGCTCGGCTTCACATTGGCCTGGACACTTGCATGCCATGTAATGACTGGATCAGTCTGGCAACCAATTTCTCTGCTCACTTTTGGCTGAAAACATAAAAATAAATAATATTTATAAAGCGCACACTCACGTGACATGCACATAGATTGTAAACTTGTATTGATGATTTATAGGAAAACAACCTTGGATATACTTTAGAATATGCCACCCTATAGCAGATAAACCAAATATTTGTATCAGGTTCATTCTGGCTACAGTCGGCTACTAAAAACTTCCAAATGGTTTGGCATTTTGAAAAGCTGCGTTCAAATAGGTGTAAACTTTGGTTCAGTTCAGAAAACTTGTCAACATGAACATAATAAGCAGAATTGATCCTACTTTGTGAACCTGTTCAACAACAATGGCAATAACAACTATACTGATTCTGAAACCACGTAAGAACAGCTCACATCTGTGACCACAATGACCACACGGTCCACCTGGAGTGGTCAGCCCTCTCCTCACTGACCACACGGTCCACCTGGAGAGGTCAGCCCTCTCCTCACTGACCACACGGTCCACCTGGAGTGGTCAGCCCTCTCCTCACTGACCACACGGTCCACCTGGAGTGGTCAGCCCTCTCCTCACTGACCGCAATCGAGCATCAAACGGGAGCATTCTAGCTATACGTTAGCTTAACATGCTAGCTTGTAGCTACTGTCAAAAGCTACAGTCATGTAAAACTTAGATTAGTTTGGTGCTCAGACTCGTGCACATTTGTGCACAGTGTTGGCGTAACTTTGCAGACTGATGCATTAGCAGGCTGCCCCGGGCAGCGAGTAGACGCGCTTATAACCAGTGGCTGCTTTTCTTCAGCCAAAGTGAGCGAGTGCGGGACACGTCGCCTGGAGCTGAGGCTGCAGAGTCTATTTACACGCCATATTTTTTCAACATATCTACACGACTCATGTGATCGGTATTATCAGAGGCCAAAACGGAGAATTTGTTTGAGACACTACAATAACGATCTATTCTGACGTGCACATCAATATTCTATATACTGTACATGACTCAATCTGTGAGCAAAGTAGCTTCTACTGACAGGAATGACCGGGACAGAGTGAACCAAGTGCCTCTTTTTACAGCAGCTACAATCATTGCAATTATTACCAAATCCAAAATGGGTAAATCAGCATTATTTTTCTCACTCACCTCACATTGGCGCCCGAAGTCGTCCTGTTGGCGGGGCAGCAGTGTCGGTGGGCTAAGGCTCAGTCGTGGAAGAGCAAGGGTGGGGACGGCCTCGCTCTTCAAACGGAGAAGACTAGCATAGCCCAGTTCAACCTCCATGAAGTTGGCGAAGGAATCGCGCGTAAAATGGTCTTTGCAAACTCCAGCCTGAGCAGGGAGTTCGCAGTTTTCCCCCAAGCCAATGGCGGGGGCGCGTCCACTGGCGCCTAATTTCTAAGTTCTGCGGAAACCTGTGCAAACCTACAGAACTGTGGCACCCCACTACGGTACACTTCCTCCCCATCCTAACACAGTACAATTAACAACTAACAATTAAATTATACACGATAGAACACTAAAAACAATACTAACAAACGCCCTAAGCTAAACTGAGCTAACTAATCTAACAATAAAAGCAACTAGTGACAACTACAACATTCAACAACTAACACTACTAAAACTATACACTTATTTATAATAAACAAGCTATCCTAATAAAATCTACCTAAATGCTATGATAACTAATCGCAAACCTGACAATCGATGAAAATATTCTCTCGCTATTCCAACTCCAACTCGCTACGGGGGTGTGAGCGAGACTGAGCCCAGAGCGGCAGGGCCCGTGACATCATCTCTCTCCTCTTGACATCATCTCTCTCCTCCTGACATCATCTCTCACCTCCTGACATCATCTCTCGCCTCCTGACATCATCTCTCTCCCCTCCGCTAATAGGGTGCCGAATTCAAAAAATCAAATGCAGTACAGACAGTTCGCTGCAGATGGCGCCACACAGACGGTTTGGGACACAAAGACAGGATTTCAACAAATTTGCACTAAATTGTTAAAATAGTGACAGATACACGTAGACAACACTATAAGAAACCCATTTATACAACTTAGCTAGAAAAAAAAGTTGATTTTGGGGTTAGTTGTTCTTTAACTGTGAGCTATTCCCCTCTGTGCACTGTCGCGACGTTTCGGGTCAGCTAGTCCTTCTTCAGGCATTAGTGCACACTTCCTCATGACTGCTTGTCATGGTACATTATAGGCACGTCTTACGGTATTTCCCCAATTGGCTTTAAAGGCGTCTTATGATGGACGCTGGCATTTCCAACAACCAGATAGGCGCTGGCTGTTTATAAAAACTTCATTGATCTTTTATGCTTTAGGTCAACAGCTGCTGTTTGCGTTGAGGAGGAAGACCTCAGCTTTGGAGGGGGTGCGTCCAGTTCTTTGACTACATCTGGATGACTTGACGTGAGGTGAGCAGCGGTTACCAATCTATAGGCTCTACACAAATGACACGTGACTTCTGAGCGGATCCTCAGTCGGCACTTGCGTATCTTGTCTGTTATTTCCCTATGAGGTCTTGTCTAAAAGAATAAATAGTTGAAGAAAACATCGCTGACAGCTGCCTCAGGAGAAACACTGCTGTGGGAAGTACGGTCCACTGAGCGCTATCCTCTTTTTCTTACTGCAGACTTTGTTTTGTCATGATACAATATTTAATTTATCTGTAATCTGTTCATCACTATTCACATGGTGTCTCCTGTCCCACTCCCCCTCGGGAGTGCCTGTCTAGATCGAATGGAGGAACCTGGGTGAACGGAGGAACTGGCATTCTGGAATCTGAGGACTGGACAGTCTGTGATCTTGGCCCGTCCGCTGAGGGATCCTTCGGCCCTGGGTCTCTATAGCCTGTCCGTCCATGGGAGTGGAGCTCTCCTTCTGTGGTTTTCCCCAAGGTTTCTCTTTTCTCCTGCCGGGTTTTGGAGTTTTTCCTTGCCGTACTGGAGAGTCTAAGGACGGGGGACGCCCACGCCGCTCATCGCTACCTTTGGACATTATATTTGCCTGGATTCACCTGAACTTTTAATTGTCATATTTATTGCTCTGTTTTATTGCCTTGATGTTTGTTGCAGCCCTTTGAGGCGACTTCTGTTGTGATATTGGGCTATACAAAACCATTAAACTTGAAACTTGAAACAGTGAAATACTGGCTCAAAGTCTCTTGCTTCGTGTTAAAAACATAACGTTGAATGTAAATTCTTAACTGCAGGAAATGTCTGGATTTTTGAGGACTGTTTATTTCAGAGCTAAAGGCTAGTATTAGTTTATAGCTTCACAACAAAAACACCTCCAGTGAAGTATTTTCTCTGACACAGTTTTTTAAACATGATGCAGTGGTTGTCCATCAGTACCTCACTGTCTGCCATGTAATCAGATCTATTGGTCACGCTGTAAATAAAGTAAATCTGTAAATTCAGAGTGCCTCAGCAAATCCTCTTTCGCTTTATAGTATGCTTGGCCCCAAGAGCTCTAAGAGCACCTAATAGGCGGCGTTCACGATTTAGAATGTGATGTCATAATGTCAGATGGAGGGCGGGGCCAATGCAACTCTATGGGAGAAATGCAGTTTTTGGAAGAAATCTCCAAAACGAAAATTGACAAATGTTTTTCCTCTTCAGTGTTTGATCGTGATTGGATTCACAAACCTGTGATATTATTTTTTTGTCTGAAAGTCCTTTCTATTGGACAACATCATGGTCATGTTTTTGCATATTGTCACCACTTTTTGACATTTTTTAGAGAAAATAATTGGACATTAGTTCATATGAGCCGACAGAGGAGACAATGAACAGTTTTTGTTTCATGTGGATTCCTCCAAAAAACAAAGACATAAAAATATGCATTTTGTCAGTTACCACCATAACCATAGTTACCGTCAGTTGACCTCCACCTCAATGTTAAAGGGGGGGTATTATGCAAAATCGACTTTTTCAAGCTTTACATCATGTTATTATGTCATTCCCTCATTAAAACCATGCCTGAAGTGTTGCCTTGGCACATTCACGTATTTTCGAGTAATCTGTAAAAACTCTGATGGCGGCCATTTTAGGGATAAAACGCCTGGTTCCTTCAGGGAACGCCCTCGAACCTCCAGGATACGCCTCCGACCTTTCGTCACCAGCCGAGTAACCAATCACTGCTCCTCAGCAGAACCCCCTCCCCGCAGTGTCTAGCCCTAAGATGTAAACAGAGTCATCATGGAGGATTAGCTTCATGTGTTGTGAACCGGAGCCACAGCAGACTTTTACAAAGACACACATCAGTGTTTCTGTTACCGAAACACCCAGGATTAAAACCGGTGACAAGAACACTTATTTCAGTGTCTGGTTCTGCGCTGGGCCTTGATGATGCACAGAGCCTCCGGAGAAAGCTAATGCTAAGCTAAACCTCGAGTCATCACGTGAAAACGAGAAATATGCACACATAAAGTCAATAAAACCACCACACACATAAAGAACCGTTGAACAATGATCACACACGGAGCCTGGCTTGTTGATTTGGAAGTTTATTGCTCACATTTCATCTACAATGGGTCATAGACGAGTGGCTTTCTCCCGGAGCTAACAAGCTAGCCGCGACAAGCTAACGGGAAAATTCACTGAATACAAGCAGCATATTATGCATTGAAAACGTCACTAAAACAGGCAACTGCTTGAAGCAGCCTTTATGATGATCACACACGGAGCCTGGCTTGTTGATTTCGTAGTTTATTGCTCACATTTCATCTACAGTGAGTCGTAGCCAAGTGGTTTCTCCCGGAGCTAAGGCACTATTAGCCACGGCAAGCTAACAACCTTCACCTTCACAACATTCATTGAAAACAGGCAGCATATTATGCACAAATAACGTCAATAAAGCAGCAACTACTCGAAGCAGCCTTTACGATGATCACACAATGAGCCTGGCTTTACACATTTGTGGTTTATTGCAGACTTTTCATCAACAATGAGCTGTAGTCGATTATAACAAGCTAACGGGTAACCTCGAAAAACCATTGTCCACCTGCGGAGATAATGTCCGTCTTTGAATCGTATGGGCTCCTGCAGATCCTGGTGTCGTCCATGGGGGTATAGTTAGAGATCCATAGGGCAGATGCAAAGAGAAGCCTCCAAACAGCAGTTATTTTTCAGGCAAGAGCCCCGTCCAAGCGTCCGATGTGGAAGGTTCGTCTCCAAAAAATATCCTGTGTGGCCATTGTTCACAAAGTGATAAACAGTAGCTCCTTTCCAACAATAAAAATTAAAATGCACCGATCGTAGTTTCAATACTGTACGCAGAGAACGAGCGCAGTGTTGTTGTGATGCCACAGACAGCATGTGGAGGGGGCGTGTCGGAAAGGGTCAGAGGTTCTTAAAGAGACAGAGGCCTATTTCAAGTCATTTGCTAACGCCATTTTGAAAGAGTAATTTTATACAAGGTAGTTATTCTAATTTACTGCATTTACAGACCAACAGAAGGTTTCGTCATCATTGTAGTGTGCTATAGACTGGTGCTATGTGGCTGAAAAAAGCATAATACCCCCTCTTTAAACTATAGGCTCTTTAGAATGTTGTGATGTCACGTGAACGCTGCCTATTTGTAAGTTTGTTTGCATTTACTATCCTACTCCAGCAAGCACTCTGCCTCTCCTTTTCTAATCTATTTATTTATTTGGACAGGCTCTTTCACAATCTTATGAAACTGATGAAATGACGAGGCAGGATGAGCAGAGCCGCCTGACAATTCACTTGTGTGCATATGGCGATGGGTAGAAGATTAATGTAGTTATGGAAGTATAAACTGCTAGTCAATTCAAATAATTGCACTTTCCCCCTCAGGTTGCGGCGACATAACTACAGTAAAGACTGAAGATCAGCTTCCCTGGATTCATCTGGTGAGACCCACAGAAGACCCTGCAGAGGTTCAGCCGTTCACTGTGCGCTGTGGCCCAGAGACTTTCCACTTACATGGGATTTTTTTTTTTAAGGTGGTGTGTTAGTCATATTGTGTCACACTCATGATCACACTTTTGAAAGTAAATGCATTTTGTGGGTTCAAGTGTCACAATAAAACAGAACACATGAATAATTAGTTATGAACATTACATTCAGAACTGTGCAAACAACATACATTTCAGTTGTATCAAGGGGGTAAAAGTAGGTAACGTCTGCAAGTCTGTACATGAATGATCAGTTTACTGTGCCTAGAATATTCTGTAAACCTGCTGCATAGGAGTATACGATGCTGCCAGACTTCTGATCAGTAAATAACATGCTACCTGATGTTTCAACTGTTATGTTTGCACGAGCTGCTTATATAAATACTTACACTTGGTACTTATTATGCGGTTAATGCATTTGTTAATCCACCAACTTGCACTGCTTTGTGTCGTTGATACAGTATTGTATATACTCTGAGTACATTGATGCTGATATTGTTTACATTGCTATATTTCGTTTATCTTTTTTGGGGGTTTTGACATGCATAGAAGTTTTATAATTAATGTTTAAAAGTCAGTTTCATGATGCACCACTGCCCCAAATACATTGGCATTACAAAACATTGCAATGGCAATAAAAGCTTATTCTGATTGTAAAAAGAAAGCGAGCTGGAGGATGGTGTGCTTCATCTTCAATGAAATGCTGAAACTGATTCACAAATTGGTTCTTGTTTCATTGTCTTTATTTTGGAGACAAACACTTGTGTGACATGTTTTTTGGACTGTATTTCAAATGAATAAATGAACTATCTTGCAATAGTAATGTGTATAATTATATACATCAGTGTCTATCATCTCTGAGGGGACAGTAAGGTGCTCTTCATATCATGACTAAATAGCCTATGACGATTTTATTACAAAAAAGATAATATATATTTCTACTGGTATTTTATTCAGCTCGCTTGGGGTGGTAGTATAACTTAGCCTTTAGCTACGATGCTAACACTTAAACTACTACAGTTTTGGAGATTCTTCAGGTTTCATATTGTTGAGCTCATGAGTTAAACCAGTAGAGCAGAGGCCCCTGCGATGCTCACACAGGAGGTGGTACAGGAATAATTTCCGTAGAGAAACGGTGCGATGCTACAGAGCTAGCGCGCTCTCTCTGGATGCAGTCATGACAGCGAGCGAGTGCGGCGGAGATGTATTTTTAACGTAGGATAGTTAGTACATCAACCAGTCACAGGTCATGAGAGTGTACCAACTATCCTACGGGGGAATAAAGCGTAAAGGCGACCGGTAACGGGAGTCTGTCAGTCCTGTCTACTTTGGGGGCTTGGTCTGAGACTGTAAACAGAGCAGACACCGCCCACACACTCACCCTCCCCGCGTCCCCCCGAAAGCCTCCCACCACGCCTCTTTCGCTGAGTTTTTTGAATTTTGGGAGTGGGTGGAGCAAGCTCTGGAAGGGGTGTTTAGTTCTTTAAGGTTAGGGCCAATGATTGGATTAGGCCATCCAACCCCCAACTCAACTTGGTTTAATGGAGAAATTAATAGAATAAACTGATAATATGAAATTAAATTAAATGTTAAATTAGGGTTAGGGTTAGGTCTATGAGTTAGACCCAACTCCCTAGTGGAGCTCGGTAATGCACGGGCCATATCTGTGAAAGTCGTACCCTGAGGTTTTCCCAGTCGTGTTCTACACACCAAAATATCAAACAAACATAATCCCAAATGCAAAAAAATGATACTTTTCTGAACTGAAATTGTCCTTCCTATAACTTAGGTTCAGGCATGGGTCCACTGACCTTAAAGGATCTATATCATGCTATTTTAGCCATTCCAAAGTTAAGTATAGGCATTTATATGATATATTGTACCTCTACCATTATGGAGCACTCATTTTTGTGATAAATATAAGTGTTTTCTGGAGGTGTTTTTCGAACCCGGAAGACACAACGCTTCGATTCAGTTAACTCCGCCCCCTCTCTCAGTTAACTCCGCCCCCTCTCTCCGCACATACAACTTTACCGTAATATAAATAAACAACAATAAGTGAAGTTACTTCACAATGCAGTTATACGGAGTTGACATCTGCAACACAGCTTCATAAATGGCTAACACACATGCTAATATGCTAACATACAAGCTAACCCGCGTTTGGATTGACTCACCGCTCTGGTCCATCGCTGTTTACATTATGGGACTTGCGTTGGTTATAAAAGTTAATCCACTTTGGTTCAGGTGAAGGTTCACCAAACATCCATCAGTGACAGTCACAGAGAAACAATATTTTGGTGAAAGTCGCTGAATCCAGGAGAAAAAAAGTGGCCTCTTCCTGAAAAAGGCTGAATAAACTCCTCGTAGCCAAACGCGCTTCTTTTTCTCCGTGACATTATCGTTAGTTAAGAATGAAGAACAGGTGTGTCAAGAGTAGGTAACGAGCTCCATCTTCAGCTGCAGCGCAAACATGACTGATCTGTTCAGACGCGATGTGTTTGTTTTGGCCTCAGCTGACCTGGAAGCACCTCGGGCACATCCTTTTTTTTTTTTTTTTTTTTTTTTTTTTTTACTCTTTGTTTCTTTCTTACGACAGAAATAATGAAAACGCTGTTTTACAAATTAAAATCAGGCCGTAAGCATAGAATTAAGACATTACATTACAGACGTCAAGCACTTCCGTTCCGCTGTGACGACACAACTGAACACTCGTTCACCAGGAGAGGGCGGAGCCTCAGAGAGCAGGAGGGCGGAGCCTCAGAGAGCAGGATTCAGGAGGATTACTGAGAGCTGCGTGAATGAAGCCACAAACCACTCTGGGGGTGTTTTTGATAAGGAAATAGCATAACAACATGGCTAAAAGCAACAAAAAGTCGATTTTGCATGATATAGGACCTTTAAGGTCAGGGCCGACGGTTCTATATGTATGGCAGGCCGTTTTAACATTTATTATTAAAACTTTACTATCCTTTATTACAGTTATGGATATCTTTAATTGTATTTTGTCTAGTCATATTTAATTTTGACTAGTAAAAATTTTCACTCGTCTTAATTAGAGTTAGAGATATCCATAACTGAGTTTTTACTAGTCAGAACTCAGTTATGGGTATCTATAATGACGTCATTTAGTCATCACTACTAAACGTCATGTATCTTAAATGACATCAGCACATATGCATAATTGAGTTCTTACTAGTAAAAACTACAGTTTAAGATATCCGTAACTTCATTCTCACTAGTAATAACTGCAGTTTCAGATATCCGTTACGTCATTTTTACTAGTAATAACTGTCACTCGCGGCGCCATTTTGAACGTGCTGCGGATCTGGCAACGCATCAAAACAAAGCAGCTTCACCGGACCACACCGGCGGGCTCGCAAAAGGTTGGTATTGCTCAACTTATTGTTGCTGTATGTTGGCTTTGTGCGTGTGTATTTACTTTTAGTGAAGAAAAAAAAATTAGAAGTTGGTAAAAAATAAAAAAGTTACGTTAGCTAGCTACTGAAGGTGTTCGTGATTAGTTAGCTAGTGTCCCATGTGTCGTGTTCGTAGGTAAGTGTGTGGGGCTTTTTTTTTAAATAACCACGCAAACAAATAATGATCTAAGTTCTTCACAATCATGGTGATATAAATGCCGTTGTTTTCACTGCTTGGCGGTGCAGAAGCTCACAGGGTTTGAGCTGGAGCGGAGAGTTGAGAGAAAAGCAAACCAGTGACATCAGGATTACTTGTTTCAGATCCTTGACCCAGCTTTTGTTTGTAATTGTCCAGATTGTTAATCACCTATTCTGTGTGTGTATTTTTCTATCTAACATTGAATGTGTCATCAGTGGATAAGAAAACGAGGCTTCCTCTGTCTAGTCATGAATGTAGTGGAATAATTTAAAATACAAAACTAATAACACATTGGGCAAGACACTTCACCCTTGCCTCCAGTGTCTGCGTACATTGGTGTGTGAATGAGAGTATGAATGGGTGACTGGTTCCTCACTGTAAAGCGCTTTGGGACTGGCAAAGATGGAAAAGCGCTATATAACTTGAGTAGACTTTTAAAGTCTCTTAAATCACGCATGTAAGTACACCACTGTATGCCTCTCTTTTGCAAATATAACGCTCAGATGGTTAAGACTTGTGGCTGTCATTGGAATGAGTTTTTTTCACCCTCCATCTTCTCCATTCTTTCTGCAAAACATGTGTCCTTTACAGATTTGGAGAGATGGTTGATCAAGGACATGGACAGAGGAGCACGGAGGAGATCGGTTCTCTCAAATGCCTCCATGTCATAGAAGAGTGTTTTCCTGAGGTTTGCAGCGGAAAACATCACCGACTGTATTGAACCTGCTTGCACAGACACCTGGTACGGAAGATGAAGGCACTTTTCACTCACTCACTTGGCTAAACTAATCATGTCTGGAAAATACTTTTTCGTAGGGATAGGAACAGATGGAATCTAAATAAAATTCTATTTGATATGAATTGATAACAATTGAAAATAAGACTATAACCTTTGTAGGGTTGGCAATGTTCAAATGCAGGTTGACAATAAGATAATTTGAATAATCGTGATTTAGTTTACGACTAAAAACAATTGTGATTTACCTATTTTCCTACAATTGAGCAGCCCTACATTTTATAGAGCATACTTAAAGTCAATGTGGTAATGAAAATGTAATTTGAAGAATACATCATCGTTTTACTTCAATTCTTATTTTTTTTACTTCACACCTAACAACTATTTGTAAATTGTGCCCCACAAGGTTCTCGGGACATGCCCTGACAGCCAGCCCCACCTGCAACGAGCTTGGATTATCAAAAAGGAAGACTTTGGGAAATGCATATTTACTTGTCATTGATTATGTACATTGAGGAGTAAAGAGTAAGGGCTTCCAAACTCTACAGTTGTGCGCTCTATGCACAGCCTGAAGTCAGGGGGGGGGGGGTTGCATACTGTTGATGCAACATGACTCACACAGAAGTAGAGGAAGAATCATGGGGAAGGCTGTTAGTTTTAGTATTTAAATGACAAGTCAGAGTATTTGAAGTCGTGCACTTTCATCCACGTGCACTTTCTTGGAGTGCAGCACTGGACAGATGATCCCTGATGAACCTGTGACTGGGTTTATATAAAGAAATAACACGACACACGCATTAAGTCCTGCTGTAAATGGCATCCAAGTATTCCTCTTACATCATTAGTTGTTTCAGGTTGTTACACACACACACAGTAATAGAATGTCATGTTATCATAACTTGAAATATAGATGCAGTAAAGCAAGGATACACATAGATAGCATATAGATTCTCCAGTCATATATTTTTTACATTCATTTGTGATCCTGGTTTGTTTGTTTTTTTTTTTCACAGAAAGTAGTATCACACAAACACTTATCTGTGCTGCAAGTGCATACTGATGGATTTATAAATGTACACTTTGCATTTTTCTTTGCATTTTTTGATTTTTGACTGTAGGTCACATCTCAAAAACATTACTGGAACCAGGAGTGTTATGGCAATCTTTGAAGGTAATTTGCCATACTAAGCAGCCTGGGCTGTAGCCTTAGCTTGACGTGTGCTTTTTGGTAAAACAAAAATAAATGGAATGTCCAGACTTACAGGATACTGAAGAGGTTTGGCTTTAATATGTTTTAGTCCAAGTTCCACTAGTACACTTCTTGACAGAGATCCATAGTTCCACAGTTTTCCACAGGTTTCCACAGGTTTCCACAGCACATAGCACAGTCAAAAAACTGTTGGGCCTAAAACCCAGGCCAGCTTCCACACCACTAAGGGTTCCCCCACCTGTCCATTTAATGTACTGCATGGCACCTGGCCCCACCCAAACACACAAAACATAAATATAGCTGATGCCTTTAAAACAAAACAACTCAGGAATATCGTTTTTTAGCAATTTTAAAGGAAACTAAAACGGCCTTCACAAGGAGCGTGGAGATCTAAATGACCGACCAGATTCACCAAATGAGGACAACAACGAGGTCTTGTGGGAGCTGAGGAATGTATTTGTTGCTAATACAAAGACACCTGATCTTGTTTTTCTTATGTACAATCAACCAAGCTCATAAGACAGGACTCAGGATAGGACAACTGCAGGTTTTTTCCTTCATACAAGCAGTGGAGGATTTACCCAGATTTACCCAGACTTTACTTAAAGTACAACTTCAGGAGTATAACATTTACTAAAAATTATCCCATGGAAGTGTTTCACGTGGATCGTACTGTGACAGTTTGTGACAGCTATATGACAAACCGGGGGCGACAGTGGCACAGATGGTAGAGCGGGTCGTCTCATGATCGGAAGGTCGGGGGTTCGAATCCCACCTCCTGAAAGTGCACATTGTCGTTGTGTCCTTGGGCAAGACACTTCACCCACATTGCCCCCAGTGTCTGCGTACACTGGTGTATGAATGAGAGTATGAATGGGTGAGTGGATCCTTGCTGTAAAGTGCTTTGAGTGCCTAATGTAGGTGGAAAAGCGCTATATAAGTTGAGACCATTTACCATTTACCAAACCTAGTCAAACTGACTTCTGTAAAATAAAAGCATAATGTAATAAGTAATGTAACCTTTAACTTTGTACTTTGGTAAATACCGCTATATTTCCTTTTCTTTTTTGTAAAGCATGTCACACGTTGAACACAATACCTCTACATATCTGAAGTGCTGTATTTTGTGCCATGGAGAGGTTTGTGTTATGTCATTTGTGTGATTGTTGATAATCCAGTTTTGAAGGTACATAAACATGCCATGGGAAATGTCAAATTGTGTCCAATGGACATCAAAATATCCCTTACAAATAAATGTTTTAATACAGACACAAATATTATTGCATCTAATAGTTTTATATACAAGGATTAAAATCACCTGCACATAAAACGTTTTAAGATTCAAACTGAAAATCTAAACATAACTAATGAAGTGAAAAATGCTGGGTTGCTGTTCTGGTTATAATATAGACTATATATATCAACATCCACAAACATAAATGTGTATTTCTATGAAGGTTGCAAAGGTGGCAACCATTGCAATCTTCATAAAAAATATACATTAACAAAGGTATCGTAAAATTCATCATTACAGAGAAAAAAAAACACAAACCCCACTAGGGGGGGTGTCGTCTTAATCCAAATTAATTAAGATAAGATAAGATAAGATAAGATGGTACTTTATTGATCTCACAGATGGAGAAATTGCATTCCATGAGAGAGCATCCGGCAGCAGCACCCATTCAGTGCGCACCACTCTTTTTTTTCTTTGGTGAAAGATGGTTGTGTCGCGGCCGCCATCTTCACTGTTTTGGTCACAGGAGGAGCACTGGTTGATGGGAAACGATGACCACGGCGGTGGAGCTCTTGCTCTTGGCCCTGATGTTCTTGGCCACACAGGTGTAGTTGGCCGTGTGGGACAGACGCGCCTGCTTGATGATCAGGTTGTGTCCACGGTGATGTAGAAGTTCCTGTCCTCGGCCGGGTCGATGATCTCGTTGTCCTTCAGCCGCTCCACCCGCATGACCTTGGAGGATGGAGAAACTGTAGCTGCCCTCTGTCTCCTCTGATCATCTGAAACGGTGCACCGCCTCCTGGGCTTGTCCCCGTCTCAGAGCGTGGTGTCCTGCACTGGTCAGCTCCACCTCGTCCTTCCTCTTCCTCCTGCACAGCTCCCTCCACAGTCCATCACCATCTCCTCGTTGGTCCCTTTTGTTGTTTCCTGTAGCTCCTCTTGTGACGCCTCCTCCGTGCTGCAGGTGTGGGGGCTCCTGGTGCCTCTTCACTGTTCAGTGTCTCAGAAGAAGATGTTTGCAGATCTCAAATGGGTTTAGCTGATAAGCTAGCAGTTTGTTTACCTTCAAAAAGCTGCTTTCTTCAGGACCATTTTGGACTCTCAAAGTAAACAAATCCACCAAACCTCCACGAAAACACGGTAAAGACGTACAAAAGTATCCAGAAAAACAACGTGGTTCGCTGAAAAAGGCAAACAATTCACTGAAAAAGGCAAACAATTCAGCTGCACCAGGAGAGAGGGAGGTCACTTCCTGTTTTCACGTCGCCATGGCCTCAACTCAATTAGCGCCTCAACCACAGGCAAAACACTTAGTTAACGCTGGAGAGGTAAAACTGGCCAAGCACAGTGTTAGTAAGTAAGTGCTTTGCAAACGGACATGGAAATACTAGTGTTAAGACAGTCCTGCCGCCACTGTGGGCCAACCTGAGCAGCAGAGACCCGTCTGGCCGGCCCAGCGCTCCTCCCAGACGGTGCAGAGGCTGCCGGTGTAACGTCCAGATGCACTTCTTTGTCGAATTGCACTTTTTAGCGCCTCTGCGCAAGCGCATGACAGCTGCCTGTCCACTGGAACTGTCTAGCTCTTCAGCGCATGTGCAACCCTCTGCCGCTCTTTCCATCTTCGGACCCGAACGTGAGTTATTTTCTTTGCATACAATTTTACTATACTGGTGTAATTTGATGACTAAAATAAAGATGGTTGGGAGAATAATTGCTAGATTTTGATATATAACTATAGCCTATAGAAAGAGCAATGTAATACCGCGTAAATGTTCTACAGTGATATTTGGTTTCATAAAAAATAATCTATGCGTCGCACATGTCGTAGGTCAAGCTAATGTCTTTATGTAGCTTAATCGCCGCAATATAATTCCGCTGACTGAAAGCTTTATGTGCAGTCTAACCAAGTGATTTCCATCCAGTTAAAACTTTAGCATAAACACCACCCGGTGTTTTGCTTCGACCCACTCCATGAGCAGAACGTCAACTGCTCAAATAAACAAATAAACTAAAGTAAACATACTACTTTAACAAATCTACACAATTGTAGCCTTCATTTCGACGACTATCGTCATTCTCTGCTTTGAATTGCAATTATAATCGATCAATTGATCGTCGATCTGAGCAGTCAGTGCACGCAGCTACTATACATCCTCATCATTTGTGTAAATACTCACACATTTAGATTTGATAAACGGTTATGATGAAATTATTTTTCTATATTTTGGTCATCAATTTCTTTTCACTAGTCATAATAACAATGTGTCCTTTTTTTTATCCATTACAGTGCCAGATTGTCTTGCCTTGCCAGCTCTCTATCCTCTTTTCATTACATCCTGCTTATTGATTCTTGGTTTTTGACCCCTGCCTGCCTTTTTGACATCGAATTTGCCTCAGCCCTTTTTGATTGTTTGCTCCGCTGATTGACACACTGGTTTTGACCCCTGCCTGCCTTTTTGACATCGAATTTGCCTCACTCCTTGTAAATGACCGTAATAATATTTCCCCCATTTTGTAAATTGCTTCTAAGGTGTTATTTTGTTGCATTATAATTCATATGCTTTTACTTTGAAGGAGCTTAGAGAAGGCTCAGCGCGGATGTAACTATGGTAACCAGAGGGAAGTCCTGCTGCTAACGTTATAGGCGGAGAAAGGTGCGCGTCCTGTAAAAAGATGGACAAAAGATTTATTTAAGATTTATTGGTTTGTTGCTTACGGTTCCCTAGCGCCCGGTTGATGAGGGAACAAGGTTGGTATTAGGGTTTTGTCATGACATTTTATATTTTAATCGTTTTTGCGGAGTTTATATTTATAACTGTTGTGTAACGGTAACTTTTACCCACTAGAGGGCGCCAACGCTCTCCGGTTAAAGCCATGATTAACGCGCTGTAATTTCAAAGACGCAATGTATTGTAATTATTTCATGGTACAGATATAAGGTTAAAGGACCAGGTTTGAATGTTTAAAAAATATACATAGAATTTACATAATTATAGCACTCAAAATAGAGATTGTCATACGGTAAAAAGGTTTAAGGTAAATGACATGCTGTATGAGTTACTGATTGTATTGTTTTCTGTTTGTATTGTAGCTCTTACGGTGTGTTCACATGCAAGGCAAGGCTAAATTAAAAACAATGTGAACCATCAGTTTGAGAGACCATCTTTTCGACCGCGGCAGCTACACTCCTTTTTGATTGTTTGCTCCGCTGATTGACACACTGGTTTTGACCCCTGCCCGCTTTTTTGACATCGAATTTGCCTCACCCCTTTTTGATTTCTTTGCACATTTATATTGAATTGAACTGACCAAAGATGGAGAATAAGTGGAACGAAATGTTCAAATTTTTGACTGAAAAGACATACCCAGACGGCTGTTCTAAAGGCCAGAAAGTAAACTTGAAAAGATATGCTGAGAAATGTACTGTTAAGAGTAAGTATATTGTTTAATTTAAACTTTATTTCACAATGTATTTGTTTACATTTATATGGATTTATTTGTTTTCTGCAGATGGAGAGCTTTTCTATAAAAACAGAAGAGCGATTAAAGATCGAGAGGACACGTGGAAGCTTTTTAAAGAATTTCACTCCTCTCCGATGGGCGGGCACACCGGCATAATAAAAACGCGTCACGCCCTGTGCTCCAGATTTTACTGGCATGGCATGACTGTCCAAATTGACAAATGGGTATGATTTGAGATATATATTATTATGAAGTGTAATGTTATTACATGTAGTTGTTTATATTTTGGTTTGTTAAAGGTATCGGAGTGTGACAAATGTCAGCGTGAGGGGAAGCCTTTGGCAGCTATGGTGCCTCTGCAAAACATAAAAGTACATTTCCTGTCTCGCTACTGCACTATTCACATCATAAATATAGTGTTTAATTGTTTAACTTCTTAGGTGTCTGCGGTGTGGGAGTTGGTGGGAATTGATTTGACGGGGCCACTGCCCACTACCCCAGATGGCTACCAACATATTCTCACAGCAACAGATTATTTTTCAAAATGGGTCGAAGCATACCCTTTGAAAACTAAATCTGCTGCTGAAGTTGTGTTCAATCATTTATCGGTTAGGGTGCCCAAAACGTATCCTCTCCGATCAGGGACGTGAATTTGTCAATGAGGCATACAGCGTTTTTATGAATTATTTTCACATTGCATGGACTAAATGAATGTACTTGTTTTTAGCTTAACACCACTCTTTGTGACCTCATGCACATTGAGAGGAGCGTAACAGCAGCTTATCATCCTCAGACAGGTCTGGATGAAAAAACAAATCACATAAAGCGGCAAGTTATTTTTTCTTAAATATTAAATATTGTTTCAGTGTCTAACCTGTTACAACAAAAGGCTTTTACAATATAATCTATTTTATTACTAGTACTTTGTATTCACCAAATGATGACATTCTCTCTCTCTCTCTTTCGCAGAGCTCTGATGAAGGTGGTCAATGATCGGCAAAACAATTGGGACATCTACTTGGAGGCTACTTTGTTTTCACTTCGATCGAAGCCCCAAAGCTCCACAAAACACACTCCGTTCTAACTGATGTATGGCAGGGAGGCTGTGTTCCCCGCAGAGGTCCCTGTGGATGTCCCAGTGAGCTCGGTTCACGCAACAGGTCATTTAATGTAGATTATCTACTGAAGTCATGTCTTTCCTTTCAGCTTTCCATTGTTCTTCCTGAGGAGGAGGATGTGGAGGAGTTTGTCACCATGAACCATGACGGGTTGGACACAAGTTTTAAAATAGCCAAGGACAACATTTCAAAAGCACAACTAAGGCAGAGTTTGGCCTATGGGAAAAGAAAATTAAAGAAATACAAAGGATTCCAATACAGTGTGGGACCGGAGGTGCTCCTCTTTAATTCAAGGAAGCAGGGACGCAAGGGGGGTGAGCATTTTATTTTTTTTCTATTTTACTTAGATTTACTTTGTACAGTCGTATGTTAGTAATCGCTATACTTTTTTTTTTTTTTACTTATAGGACAACTTGAGCCGGACTTTACAGGGCCTTACACAATCCATGAAATAAGTGGAAAAAACGTGTTACTGGTCAATGCTGATGGGGTTGTTCTGAAGAACAGACACAACATCGATCATGTCAAACCATACAAGCGAGTCCTGACATGGTTGGCCCTCCAAACAAACGGTACTTGGAGCAGATGTGTTTTTTTATACTTGTAGTGCAGACTTTTTGAGAAGCTCCTATTTGTTCTTGCCTTTCTTAAAATACACAAAACAGTGGTTTGACCTGTTTGACCTACACCCTGCCCTCCAGTGGTCAAACAAAATATAGATGCACTGTGCCCAAACATAAACAAGGACAAATGACAACAAATATAATTAACATCAAAGGCCCCTACTAATTTTAATAAGCTTGTTGAGAATGTACCAAAATCTTTTTGTGTTTTAAGCTTGTGAAATTACTTGTGAACTGATACTTGATGTACATATTTTTATGTTCTGAATTCCCTTTTAGTCCGCACCTGGAGGAACAGCCAACAAGGCCTTCCATCATTATGTATGCCCCTCCTCGCCAATTAATGGTAAAAGTCATTTTAGTGTGAAAGAAAATGTTTGTACATTACTTATTTTGTCCTTACTAATATCATCTGATCTTGCAACTTCATAATCTGTCTTTAATGTCAGTGAATGGTCATTGTTGGAAATTGGACTTGGTTATATTGCATGTAACTGTTTGTCTACTAATCACCCTGTAGCATCCACAAGATGCATGCAAAAGCAAAGACATACAAGAGCGAGGTTGTAATGTAAAAAGGCAAGGCAAGTTTATTTGTAGAGCACAATTCATACACAAGGCAATTCAAAGTGCTTCACAGTTGAAAACAAATAGAATCAATAAAAACATCAACATAAAATTAATCAATTACAGTAAAAGGCGAGAGTGCAGATAAATACTTTCAGTCATATGCATTGGTAAAAAGAACTGTTTTCAGCCTGGATTTGAACATTGTCAGAGTTGAGGCCTGTCTCACATCCTCGTGAAGACTGTTCCAGATTTTAGCTGCATGAAACTGAAACGCAGCCTCACCGTGTTTATTACTGACTCTGGGAACCACCAGGAGGCCCCTCCCTGAAGTTCTCAGGGCCCGAGATGGTTCATACGGCTCTAACATGTCAGAGATGGACTTTGGTGCTAAACCATGAAAAGACTTGTACACAAGCAGAGCTGTTTTAAAGTCTATTCTCTGAGTGACGCATTACAGCTTTCACATGACATCACAACATTTCTGTTGTAACTGCTAACCATCAAAATGTATCTATTGTATTGTTAATATCTGTAAATATGGGGCTTATCCCAATGAAACACAAACCTTTATAATGTCCAATGGCTTCTCTAACAATGCATGTGAACTATGAAGGTGTCCAAAAGCAATGACAAAACATTTGAATAAAATTGTGCCTGATGTTGGCCCATTGAAAGACTTTTAGCCAAAGGTTTTGCATGGCAAGTTGAGTAAAATACCACAAATATGGTCTAAAACATGTGCAGCTGCCTTTTTGGGGGGGGGCTAAAAATTTTGTAAATCTTAAATGGACAATGTAGCGATTTTTTTGTTCTGTAGGCCTATATGTAGTATTAAAATATAGTACATAAAAATGTAATTAAAAAGCATACAATTTGAGTTGCTACTGCCTGTAGAAATCCTGTAATAAAAAGGTGGTCATTGAAGAATCCTAATTTGATTCCCTTTTCTATTGATGGTGTTACATAATTTCACGTTATAATACTGACGAATCTACAAGGAAACATGCCCTGAATAAATTATATATAATTACTGGCCGTCCAGTACTGAGTACTGCTGATGAATGCTATAATTTGTAAAAGTGGCATATTAAGCGATTTTATTGAGTATTTATTCACGTTTGTGTAAGGTGTAACTGCGTAATATAATGAGGGGGGAAAAGATACACAGGCAAAAGTTGCATATTAAGTGATATAAATGTTACTAAGCATTTATCCACGTTTGTATAAGGTGTAGCCAGTGATGTACCTGAACGCGTTCATTGAACGAAAGTTCATGAACGCGTTCATATTGTGGGCGAACGTGAACTGAGCGCACAGTGTTACTGCCTGATGAATGAAACCATGAACGTTCATTCTGGTGTCCGTGAACGGCATTTCCCGTTCTTTTTACGTTCGTTCATTATGGAGCCAGATTTCTTATATCAGTGAATATAAAACCCTGCTGCGCCGTCAGTTTACCAGCAGCTCTAAACTCTGGCGGGTCCGCGGTGTAGCTCACGCTCGCTCCGCCTCCGCGCCCACGGCCCGACTGTGTCCAGTTCTGTGGCGGTGAACTCTGCTGTGGCTCTGGCACATGCCCTGGCACACCGGTAACCAGCGGGTCTGCACGGTGCCCGCGAGCAGCCACAGAGGGAGGCTACGAAGAGAGTTTCCCTTTCCCTCTGCTCCGCGGTGCCACTCATTTGCATAAAGCCACAATGTGGAGTTTTTAAACTATAAATTAGCTCCTAAAACAATCTTATTCACATGATTAATTTACCAAATTAAAACAAATGCAATGTTTGTAGCTTCATTTTCCACTAAGAATTTTCCAATTAAACTAAAAAATAAATAAAAATAATAATAATAAAATAAAATATGATTAGCAAAGACATCCACAATCCACTCATAAAACAGTGACAGGCTGACATGAAAGAGCTTTAACACTAAGTGAGGCCATAATATGTTTGACTCATGGCTGAAGTCAACTTTCTCCAGCTCTACCAAGGTTGGCAAAAATACATCTCAAAATACTTAAGATTGTTGCTTCCTGAGGAGGGGAAATATACTTCTCACCTTTTTCACCCCGATCCGTTTTCATGCCTCAATAATAGCTCGCAGCAAAAAAAAAAGAACTATATGAACTAGTTCATTTTTGGAACTATGAACGAACTATTTACTTTAAACAATTATGAACTATGAATGAACTATTTACTTTAAACAATTATGAACTATGAACGAACTATTTACTTTAAACAATTATGAACTATGAACGAACTATTTACTTTAAACAATTATGAACTATGAACGAACTAGTTCATTTTGAAATTTGTGAACTGAACTTTGAACTAGTTCATGTAGAAAATGAACTTTCCCAACACTGGGTGTATCTGCGTAATACAATTGCAAAATTCTGAAAAAAATCAGGATGAACGCCCAGGTTAAGTGTTTTCTACAGAAAAGCCTAATTCGATAGATCTGTCCAACTCGACGCATAACCTTGTCAATTCACACTGACTATAGATTATTCAGCGCATGCGCAGAAGCGCTGAGGGCCGGGTTTGTTCCAGTCCCAGAGCGCGGTGTCCCTCCCGCAGCTTTCCCTTCAAAATATACTGTCAAATATACTATCAATGAGCTCTCCCCACTCCACAACAGTCCCCCCCCATCCTCCGAGTAGAGCACAGGCAGAGCCCTGCAGTTCATCCACTCCTGGACGATCCTTCCACCGAGCGAAAACCTCTAAACTAGCGCTTTCTAGCAACAACAAGATATGTATTTGTAAAAAAAGAAGTGGAAAGTAACAAAACCTATAGGTTCAATGTTCCACGTAAAGCAACTTGAATGGATTTAGCAAAAGCTATTTTCACCACGAGAAGCCTCTTAACCTTTTAGATGCTGCCAGATTTGTAACGCAGACTCTTATACGGTGACGTAATTGACGTCATTTTTGATATCTCTTACGTCATTTCCACTAGTAATAACTCCAGTTATGGATATCCGTAACTGAGTTTTCACTAGTAAAAACTACAGTTATGGATATCCGTAACTGAGTTTTCACTAGTAATAACTCCAGTTATGGATATCCGTAACTGAGTTTTCACTAGTAAAAACTACAGTTGGAGATATCTGTTATTGAGTTTTGTCTAGACAAAACATCTATTGAAGATATCTTGAATTGTGTAAAGACCTAATAAAAATGAATTGCGGATATCTGTAACTTAATTAAAGATATCTCGAACTACATTGTTACTAGTAATAATTACAGTTAGAGATATCTGTAACTCAGTTTTGACTAGTAACAAAGCCAATTTAAGATATCCATATTTGTTTGAGTATAGTCAAAAAACAGTTTTGTATATACCTAAAACATTTTAAAGATATCTTTAATAAAGTTGAGTTTTAGATATCTCTAACTAGAATTATGTCTAGTAAAAATTAGGTTAGAGATATCTCAAACTAGAGTTATTACTAGTCATAATTCAGATACGACTAGTAATAACTGAATTACGACTAGTGAAAATGACATAACGGATATCCATAATGACGTCACCCATAGAAATGAATGGGAAATATGATGTCATTTGCACTTGTAGAAATGATGTAACAGATATCCAAAATGATATTGAGTATAGTAAATAATAATAATAATAATACATAGGTCTTATATTTTGTTGTGTTGTTGCTTTTCGGGCACGCTTTTGTTCCGTCTGTTGTGCCTCTTCTGTCACGTTTTGTTTGTCACTTTTTGTGTGGCTTTTGCATCACTTCTTTCATTACTTTTCTGTCGTGTTTTCATCACATTTTCGCTTTGAGATTTGCGTAATGCAAAACTGGAGAAAATGTGCTCGGTCCAGGTGGGGTTTAACAGGTTAAAGCCCATTGTCATGCTTGTGAGATGTTTGTGAATTCTTGCTTATCTAAGCAGCATTGTTTTTGTTGTTGTTGCAGCTATGAGATTATGAAAGTGACATCCACACCTATGAAGCATGGCATGACTGCTGATTTGCCACTTCCATCAGCATCCAGTGTTTATTTTATTATTTTATTGACCTTTATTTAACCAGGATAGTCCCACTGAGATTAAGAATCTTTTTTTCAGGGGAGTCCTGGCCCCAGAGGGGAAATTTCATCTGGATCACAATCAGAACAGTGAGTCAAATAGGGCACATCTTCCACAGTGTTCGTTATTCTCTGTGTTTTAAAGCATGCTTAATGTTTTCAGTGTGGATGACTTTGCTATGGCTGGTGTTGGAGACCTTGAAAGGAGTCCAGTTGACGAGGCATCCATACAGCAGCTGGATGCAAGGCAAGGGAGTAACTTCATGTTCAAAGTTGATGGGGACATGCTGTGGCGTCGAGGAGGGGAAAGGTGGTCAACCCAATCACTACCCGATGTTTTTTTTTTTCTTCTTCTTTCTATGCTACAAATAAAGTCAACTGCAGACTCTCCCTTCCACCTGGCCTTTATCCTCAGAATCCTCATTGCCCTCAGCTGATGAATGAGTTTCCTTTGAGACACATACGTTAAATTAATATCCTCTGTAAATAAACATTTGCACTGGTTTAATGTAGTGGTTCTCAAACACCAAGTACTTCTGCTTTAAAATATCAGACCAACCACTTCACAAAATATTTGAACCAGGCCAAGATATAAATATAAAAAAAAGGGGGAAAAAAGGGCTAAACCAGATCTGACATAAACCTAAATATGACAAGAAAAAGAAGAAAACAAAAAAATCATGATATCTATGACTAAACCAGAAACACACTGGACTTTAATGTATTACTAAAACATAAATGAAATCATCAATAGTTATAAATCCTAACAGTGGTACGCTTTTCATACCAAAAGGTATCACAAAGTGCTTTACAGATTACAACATTTGATATTATGTAATATGACCCCTACATGCAGCAGAAGTCTGAAGTTCTGTCTAAAACAGAACCTCCATGACTTCCTTCTTCACTTCTCCGTCTGTGACTGAAGAGCAATGAGGCCTCAGACTTTTTACTGGAAACAAAGAGCTCACTGTATTTAGCGTCATGTTACTGTCACTCATGGTGTCTGACCTAAAGTCTAACTCTGAAGAAAGTCAACTCACATTCATACTGAGAAGGTTGGAAGGCGCCCCCTTGTGTCACCTTGCATCCAAATGCCCGGAACATGACAGCGGGTCAAAATGACCCGCGAAGGCGACACGAGGGATATACACAATACTAAACAACTATATGACAAACTTGCAGGGGGTGTGCTCTTGTTTTATAACCAATACTCACGGTTTTGTCTTTAACGCACACGGACACAACCACGAGGTCCGCTCCACACCTAATAACTAACGCAGACGTAGCGCTTACAACCAAACATGCTACATCCTAAACCGTGATTGGCCACGCGAACTGTCCATCAAAGTAAAGATCCGCATGCATCCAGTCCTTCGTCACAGCCATAGTTGTATGTGGAGGTGAAGTATTTGAGCCAAGAATGAAGTGCCTGTATCCTGCTAAAACGAACATCCCCACGGCCCAGCGTGGGGAGGGGGCCAGAGATAAAAACAGTTTTTCCACAATGGGATAAAAAGTCAAACAAGAGTCTAAACTCAGTCTTTGTGATCTCTGACTGATGGAGAGAAGTGTCATTGGTGCCGACGTGGATGATTATAGTTGTGATTGTGGCGGCGCTGCTTGCCCCCACCTAGCATGATTGGCTGTCCCCAGCAATCCAATTGTCCACCACAAATGTCCGGTAGTTTATTGAGTAGTTTATGTTATTACCAATAGCTATGTTCACATTTCAAATGTCAAATCAATGTTAAAAAAATAAATAAAATTAGTCACAAACATCTGTTCAGATTGTGAAAAGTTAGAGGGGTATACTCTGGCCCAGAGGGGTATACTCACTCACTCACTCACTCACTCACTCACTCTCTCACTCACTCACTCACTCACTCA
>NW_027639179.1:0-27500 GCF_951799975.1 Gobius niger | reverse complement strand
CCATTCACTCACTACCTTCACTCACTCACTCACTCCATTCACTCATTCACTCACTCATTCACTCATTCACTCATTCACTCACTCACTCACTCACTCCATTCACTCACTACCTTCACTCACTCACTCACTACCTTCACTCACTCACTCACTACCTTCACTCACTCACTCACTCACTCACTCACTCACTCACTACCTTCACTCACTCACTCACTCCATTCATTCACTCATTCACTCACTCACTCACTCACTACCTTCACTCACTCACTCACTCACTCACTCACTACCTTCACTCACTCACTCACTCACTCCATTCACTCACTCCATTCACTCACTCACTCACTCACTCACTACCTTCACTCACTCAGTCACTCACTCACTCACTCCATTCACTCACTCATTCACTCACTCACTCATTCACTCACTCACTCACTCACTCCATTCACTCACTCACTCACTCACTCACTACCTTCACTCACTCATTCACTCACTCACTCATTCACTCACTCACTCACTCCATTCATTCACTCACTCACTCACTCCATTCACTCATTCACTCACTGACTCACTCCATTCACTCACTCCATTCACTCATTCACTCACTCACTACCTTCACTCCATTCACTCACTACCTTCACTCACTCATTCACTCATTCACTCACTCCATTCACTCATTCACTCATTCACTCACTCACTCCATTCACTCACTACCTTCACTCACTCACTCACTCCATTCACTCATTCACTCACTCATTCACTCATTCACTCATTCACTCACTCACTCACTCCATTCACTCACTACCTTCACTCACTCACTCACTACCTTCACTCACTCACTCACTACCTTCACTCACTCACTCACTCACTCACTCACTCACTACCTTCACTCACTCACTCACTCACTCACTCACTACCTTCACTCACTCACTCACTCACTCACTCACTCACTCACTCACTACCTTCACTCACTCACTCACTCACTCCATTCACTCACTCACTCACTCACTCACTCACTACCTTCACTCACTCACTCACTACATTCACTCATTCACTCACTCCATTCACTCATTCACTCATTCACTCACTCACTCCATTCACTCACTACCTTCACTCACTCACTCACTACCTTCACTCATTCATTCACTCACTACCTTCACTCACTCATTCACTCACTCACTCACTCCATTCACTCATTCACTCATTCACTCACTCACTCCATTCACTCACTCCATTCACTCATTCACTCACTCACTACCTTCACTCCATTCACTCACTACCTTCACTCACTCATTCACTCATTCACTCACTCCATTCACTCATTCACTCACTCACTGACTCCATTCACTCACTACCTTCACTCACTCATTCACTCACTCATTCACTCATTCACTCACTCACTCACTCACTCCATTCACTCACTACCTTCACTCACTCACTCACTACCTTCACTCACTCACTCACTACCTTCACTCACTCACTCACTCACTCACTCACTCACTCACTCACTCACTCACTACCTTCACTCACTCACTCACTACCTTCACTCACTCACTCACTCCATTCACTCATTCACTCATTCATTCACTCACTCACTCACTACCTTCACTCACTCACTCACTCACTCACTCACTACCTCACTCACTCACTCACTCACTCACTCACTCACTCACTCACTACCTTCACTCACTCACTCACTACCTTCACTCACTCACTCACTCACTCACTCACTCACTCACTCACTCACTCACTCACTCACTACCTTCACTCACTCACTCACTACCTTCACTCACTCACTCACTCACTCCATTCACTCACTCACTCCATTCACTCACTCACTCACTCACTCCTTTCACTCATTCACTCACTCACTACCTTCACTCACTCACTCACTCACTCACTCCTTTCACTCATTCACTCACTCACTACCTTCACTCATTCATTCACTCACTACCTTCACTCACTCATTCACTCACTCACTCACTCCATTCACTCACTCCATTCACTCATTCACTCACTCACTCACTCACTCACTCACTCCATTCACTCATTCACTCACTCCATTCACTCATTCACACCATTCACTCATTCACTCACTCACTCACTCACTCACTCACTCCATTCACTCATTCACTCACTCACTCACTCCATTCATTCACTCATTCACTCACTCACTCACTCACTCACTCCATTCACTCATTCACTCACTCACTCACTCACTCCATTCACTCATTCACTCACTCACTCACTCACTCACTCACTCACTCACTCCTTTCACTCATTCACTCACTCACTCACTCACTCCATTCACTCATTCACTCACTCACTCACTCACTCCTTTCACTCATTCACTCACTCACTACCTTCACTCACTCACTCACTACCTTCACTCACTCACTCACTCACTACCTTCACTCACTCATTCACTCACTCACTCACTCAGTTCACTCACTCATACTTCATTCATGCACAGGTAGGCCAAGTGTCTTTCTCAAAGACACAACAACAGCCTGTACCTGCAGGAACATGGATTTGAACTGCCAACCTTCTGGTTAAAGGACAACCCACTGTATCACCCTAAACTACTGTTATAATTGGGGGTATAATCTGGCCTGGGGGGGTATAAAATGGCCTAGGCCATAATATACCCCGGGGTATGAAATGGCCTAGGCCCTTTTAACCCCGGGTGTAGTCTGGATGGGGGTATACTCTGGCCTGTTACACCGGCATGCACCAGTGCCTCCAACGTTACATTGCCCCCACCTAGCATGATTGGCTGTCCCCAGCAATCCAATTGTCCACCACAAAGTCTCTCAAATGCTGAGGGAGTCTCCGCTGTCTTTGAGACCCACGCCGCGGGCCACCACAGGTGGTCCCAGCTGGGGAACTTGTTGAAGGCTGGCTCACCTCCCCGGAAGGCTCTCCAGATGGAGCCATGGGTTGGTAAGGGGCCAGTCGATCTCTGTGGAGGACTACCACCCTCCGGAGCAGCTGTACACGGTACACCACATCTGACAATCTTTCAAGTACAGTACAAGGCCCCATCCAGTGACTGGAGAGTTTGGGAGACTGTCCCTTCTTCCTGATGGGGCTATAGACCCACACTTTGGAGCCAGGTTCAAAATCCTGCCCCTTACTTCGGAGGTCGTACGCCCTTTTCTGTACAGCGCCCGCCTTGGTGAGGTGTTCCCGACATAGCTCGTGTACTGCCTGCAGGCGCTCTACCAGGTTGAAGAAATAGTCCAGGCCCGGTTCACCTCGTACTTCCGCCTCGTACTTCCGGCTCCGGGGGGGCCCCAAAGACTAAGTCAACTGGGATGCGCAGTTCATGGCCGAACATCAGAGCAGCAGGCGTACACCGTGTAGACTCCTGCACAGCAGTCCTGTAAGCCCATAGGACCAGGGGGAGGTGACTGTCCCAGTCCCGCTGCCGGTGGCTGGTGAGGATGGCGAGCTGTATGGCCAGGGTACAGTTGAAGCGTTCCACTAACCCGTCACTTTGGGGATGCAGTGGGGTGGTTCTCGTCTTCTTCACCCCCATCCGCTGGCACACCTCCTGGAACACTCTGGCTTCAAAGTTCCGCCCTGATCACTATGGAGCTTTGGAACTCCAAAGCGGCAGAAAAACTCATCCACCAGCTTCTGGGCAGTTGTGGCAGCGCTTTGGTCCGGAACTGCATACGCCTCAGGCCACTTTGTGAAGTAATCCATTGCCACGAGTACGTATCGGTTCCCCTGGTCGGAGGTGGGGAATGGGCCGAGGATGTCAACACCCACTCTCTCCATGGGTGCTCCTACCTGGTATTGTTGCAGCGGGGCGTGGGAGCGACGATTGGGGCCTTTCCGAGCAGTGCAGGCATCGCACCGGTGTACAAACATCTCCACATCACGTCTGCATCCCGGCCAGTAGAATCTTTGCCGCAGCCGTGACAGAGTCTTGGTGACACCGAAGTGCCCCGCTCCCACCGAACCATGGACCCAATATAGGACTGTGGGTCGCAGGGAGTGTGGAACAAGAAGCTGTAAGATTTCTCGCTGTCCGTCTGGGAAACTCCACCGGCGGTAGAGTAGCCCATTCTGGAGACGGATGTTGATCCACTGGGAATGTAGAGCCTTAGTCTCAGGGGCCAGCGCTGACACGGTTGACCACTCTGGGCGTTGGCCTGCCTCCATCCAGGAGTGGACTAGGGAGAGAACAGGGTCCTGTCGCTGGTCCTGTTGGAGCTGCTGAGGGTCGATGATCTCTTGGCTGTCAGGCACTACCGCGCACTGCAGCGCCGCCACCTTAGCACCAAGATGGCTGTCATCCACTTGTCGGCAAAAACGGCATCTGCTTTCACATGGCCTCCGAGACAACGCATCAGCATTCCCATGTAGACGACCAGCTCGATGTTGGATGTCAAAGTCATAGTCCTGAAGAATCTCCATCCACCTGGCTAACTGCCCTTCAGGTTCCTTGATGTTCAGCAGCCAAGTGAGAGAGGCATGGTCAGTCCGCAGAAGAAACCGCTGGCCATACAGGTAAGGGCGGAAGTGACGGAGGCCCAGGACAACTGCTCGCAGCTCACGGCGGGTAACACAATAATTCCTCTCCGGTTTGCTGAGGGAGCGACTGTAGTAGGAGATGACCTGTTCTCCATGCTCCCCTTCCTGGCAAAGCACCGCACCCAGGCCCACATTGCTGGCATCAGTGTCCACAATAAAGGTCTTCTTTGGGTCTGGGTAGGCCAGAACTGGGGCTTCCACCAGAGCACCGCGCAGATGGTTGAAGGCTGTATCACAGGCATCCGTCCACTGGAAAACATGGCCTTTCTGGGTCAACTTGTGGAGCGGGCTTGCAATGGTGGCAAAGCCCTTGATGAACCTTCGGTAGTAAGAGGCCAAGCCAAGGAAACTGCACAGCTCTGCAATGTCCTTGGGGGCCGGCCACTCCCGAACAGCTGTCACCTTAGCCGGATCGGTTGACACTCCTTCCCCGCTGACAACGTGGCCAAGGAAGGACGTCTGTTTCTTTAACAGATGGCACTTCTTGGGGTTGAGGCGGAGCCCAGCTTGGCGTATAGCTAGGAGAACATCCTGCAACTTATTTAGGGCGCTCTCAAAGTCTGCAGCATGGGCAAGTAGGTCGTCAAGATAGACCACACACGGGTTTCGGGGGATGTCAGCAAGGACTCTCTCCATTAAGCGCTCAAAGGTTGCCGGAGCATTGCAGAGGCCAAAGGGCATGACCTTGAACTGCCACAACCCTTGGCCGATGGAGAACGCAGTTTTAGGACGGGCCTCTGGGGTCAGCTCAACCTGCCAATAGCCGCTGCGAAGGTCCAGGGAGCTGAACCAAGATGAGCCTGAGATGTAGTCCAGGGCATCATCGATGCGGGGCAGGGGGTACGAGTCTTTGCGGGTAATGTCATTAAGTCGGCGGAAGTCCACACAGAAACGCCATGTGCCATCTTTCTTCCGAACGAGCACCACAGGAGCCGCCCAAGGGCTGTTGGAGGGCTCAATGATGCCCGCCCGCACCATCTCTTCAATCTTTTCCTGTGCTTCCAACCGTTTGGTGAGGGGTAGGCGGCGTGGGCGAAAGGCGTATGGGACGGGCCTCGCCAGTGTCTATGTCATGAAGGACAAGGTTGGTGTGGGTGCAGTCCTGATCTTTGGCAGCAAAAACATCAGCAAACCAGTCTAACAGCGATTTTAGTTGATGCTGCTGTTCAGAATCCAGGCCTTGGCAGCTCCGTGTAAAGAGGTCAGCAATGGCTTCACTGGTCTCTGGCGACGGTGGCTTCCTCTGTGGCGCTGGCAACTGTTGCACCCCCGACGGTGGTTCTCTCTGCGGCGCTGGCGACGGCTGCGCTGGCGGCGGCTGCACCCGCGGCGGCTGCACCCGCGGCGGCAGTTCTCTCTGCGGCGCTGGCCACGGCTGCACCCCCGACGGCGGTTCTCTCTGCGGCGCTGGCCACGGCTGCACCCCCGACGGCGGTTCTCTCTGCGGCGCTGGCGACGGCGGCACCCCCGACGGTGGTTCTCTCTGCGGCGCTGAAGCCATGGCTTCAGCAAGTCCGAGCGCGGTGGACTTATCAGCTGAAGTAGCACATTTAGTCGGGACTCACAGGCAGAGATATATACAGAAGTTAGCGATAGCTAGCTTGCCAACAGACCCGTACCTTCTCGCTCCTGCTTTGTTTACCGATTTGATCAAATCGCCAACTTTGCCAGAATTCACCCCTCATGATTTATACCATTATGTGGTAAACGGTGTATCTCCTTATACTGGAGCTGATTTAAAAGCTTATAAAAGTCTTGACGCTTACCAGTTTTTTGTTGCTGGCTGGGTCACCGCGACGAGATGCTACTGTCACACTGGAGGGACAATGTATCTCATTATGGCAAAGGTAAGACCTACTCAATCAATGCTTATTAATTACAGTATATGTGTTAACACGCACGCCTTTAGGCTTTTTGGATCAATATTATTTTTACAATAACCCACAGAAAAGCATGTGCACTGTGTTGGGGGGTAACGTATTACAAAAGTAGCGAGTTACAATTTTGTTTAACTTTTTTCAGAAACTAAGGAATATAACATTGCTATTACTTATACAAAATACAGGAATATACTAGTCATTACAATTCAAGTAACTCGAGTTACAAGAGCTGTATGAAGGAAAAAATGCCAAACAAGTTGGACACTGGTGAATAAGATCTGCAGCCTGTAGTTAATGTCTTCTAAACAAAACACAAGAGAATGGAGGAAAGCGCATGAAAAGGAAATCTCTGACTGCACTTTTGCTCGGTGGCTTCATTACTATATTCAGTTTATATTTTGCAATTTTTTGTAATGTAGTGTAACTCGGCTACATTTTTAATACAGGAATATGTAATACAAACAGTAAAGCTGTAACTACTAATCTAGAATATATTCCATTTTTTAAGAAACTTGACTAACACTGTCCACCACTATAACAATATAAAGGTGTCTCTTTTATTTATCATTTCAGGTTCATCACAGTCAGTCTCTGTCTGAAGCTCCTCTCAAGCCCTGGGTGTCGGTCAAAAAGGATGGAACAGTAATGTGTGGCCACTGCACATGCAAAGCAGGTCTGGGAGAAGTGAGCTCTCATGTCACAGCGCTCCTCTACGCACTTGACTCGGGGGTGAAACATTTAGAGGATAAAAGTTGCACCGATGGACCTAGGCAGTGGGGCCTTCCTCCTGTCCAAACAGGCAAAGCTCTTTATGAAGAAGCAACCGCAATTAACTTTTCAAATCCAGCCAAGAAACATGACACAAACCCCAAATCCCATACAAGACAACCTGAAAAGAAAAGAGCGAAAAGAGATGTGTCTACGGCTGCCATTGAAAAATTCTATAAAGATCTGGACAATGCAGCCCCAACAGCATCAGAGAAGAGTGGCCTCCTGAGGGTATTGCCAGAGTACTGTAAACAGTTCGTGCCAAAGGTGATTTCTCTCAAACTACCAAAGCCTCTGACAGAGTTATACAAGTCTCATAATCGCGGGTTGTCTGCCTCTGACCTCATGGTGAAATGTGATGAGGAATTCATGAACATGGAAGTCACACAGGAGCAGGTAACTGATTTTCTTAATCAACGCTATATATACTGAAATTTGATTTGCGATTGTTGTTTTAATGCTATTTTGAATGTTGTAGGCAGTAAAAGTAGAGGAAGAGACACGGCAACAGGGACAGTCCAGGCTATGGTTTGACATGAGAGGTGGCAGGGTGACAGCGTCCAGGTTCAAATCAGCAGCAAGAACCGACCTTACAAATCCTTCCAAATCTTTGATTAGGCAGATATGTTATCCCAACCAGGGCCGCTTTTCGACAGTGGCAACAAGGCATGTGTATGATGACACGAACATTCAAGACATGTTTTTATAGTGAAACTATGCTTACATCTTTCAAATCAAATATGAATTAGCACATTTATACGTCTCCTCCTGGAACCACCACCTTAACGTGGTGGAGGGGTTTGAGCACCCGAATGATCCTGGAGCTCTGTTGTTGGGGGCTTTGTGCCCCTGGGAGGGTCTCCCATGGATGGTTATTTACACGTGTTACAATGTTAAGGACATTTTCAGGGAACGGTCTCAGGAGCTTATAGGAAAATTGTAGTTAAATACTGAGAACAGGGTTTCTGCGGGTACAAAAAAATGTATTGAGCCAAAATCAAGGCTGTCATCAAAAGCATTTAATTTATGGAAAAATTATGACATCACTCAACATATTTTACTGTATAAGTTCATTAAAAATACCAAAATGATGGTCTAAAACAGGGGTCCTCAAACTACGGCCCGCGGGCCGACTACGGCCCGCCACGTCCCTTTGACCGGCCCCCCACCCCCTCTGCCCCCCACCATGTAAACCGGCCCGATGAGGCCATTCCCAAAATTGTTCAATTTTTTTTTTTTTTTAATAATTTGTTTTTATTGCTTTTGGCAAATAACATGCTTGTATTTTTGTTTGTTTGCTTGTTGTTGTTTAATTAAAAATATATTTCGTTGTAAAATTAGTTACGCTGGGTTTACACATAGGCACGATGCGTTACGAATGGCATTTTTTCGTCATTTTTCCGCCGGCTTTTCTTCCTCCTGCGGTCGTTCCTTCTGATGTTTGGGAGCCAGTCCCTGCCACCCCTTTTGCCCCCCCGCTTGAGAACCCTACTGTTGTGTATTTGTCACGATTTTCCCCGCGTTTGTGGGGAAAAAGGGACAGTAAGAAGCGCCTTTCCCGCGGTCCCTGAATGCATCTCGCACGCTGCCTCCACTGACCAAAACAACAGCGCGTGGTTGCAGCAGCTACACCACAGATAAGTTAAGGCTTATTTACAACCTTAAACATGTAAAATAAGCGGTGATGGGCGCGGGGCAGGTGGAGACAGGCCTGTGTTTGTGGATTATAAAGTTTTTCCAAATGGAGCTGAGGACTGACCAGACGAGTGAGAATCATGGATAAAGAGGTTTAAGAGCAGCGAGTTCTACGACGGATCCTCAGAAGATCGAGTGCACAGTGAGTGTAGTGTTTTTATGCTTATTCTGTGGAGCAAAGTCAGCCCAAACGAAGAAACGAATATTAACCAGAAATAAACGCAGAACAACTAACTCCAACTAAACACAACACAAACTAGCAACGCTAAGTGAACGAAATTTAACCGGAAAATGAACTAATAATACACCAGAACAAGCGTATGAACGAAAAAACTAACAAAAGGCGAGCCTCCAACTACACACCTAACCGCACGGACTGCGCTGTTGCTGGGCTTGTAATCAGACGCGCGCATGTGTTCACTTCAGGCGGAGCCACTGCTGCGCGATTCTGTCGGGAAATAAAAACCTCTGCACTGTTGCTGCTAAGCATTAAGATATGAATGAAAATAGTTTCCTGATTCTGTTTGTGCTTGACAGTGGAATAGTTTGCCTACATTTCTCTGAAACTTGAGGCAAGTCTCACCTCTTTCCTCTCTCCCGGATTTTATTTCAATAGCCTACGTGTGGGTTTGAGTGTAGTACCTGACTGTCCAGCGATCATGTCATTAAAACATATTTGTTTTCCAGTGGGTCCTTTATTTTGCCCGCACCATGTTTTCATAAGTTTATTGAAGCATAATAAGTCCTCTGATCCGAATGCCTGGGCTCGGGGAAGGCATTTCAAACCATAGGCTGCTTGACATAAAGATTTCATCTTTTCCGTTTCACTTGTCTCTCTTTGATGTACTAGCCTAGGGGTTGTTATGTTGGTCCAAATTCAGATGATCAATACATTTTTCGTGAATGTGCGTTTTCCCTCCTCCCTCCGCACACCGCGCTCACGCCGCTCTGAACAGCTGACGCGCGTTGATTCCCACCGCTCTTCCGCTCTGCCTTCTCGGTCCTGATCCAACGCACATTGCTGCACTTTGTATGAAAAGCGCTTTATTAGTAAAGATGAAAGAAAGAAATAATACTGTTGTTCCATTTTTGTTGCAATTCGGGACACTACAGATCATCCACGAACACACAACATTGATTCAAAAGAGTTACTTCAGGATATGTTTGATTGTAATTTTAGTGACATGATGGTGAGGTATTGTAGCTGCCAACAGAAACGGGCCAGGCTAGGGGGTGCACCAAAGGGAACTCTGGTCACATTATGCAATGATGTTTTATTTAAAAATAAAAATAAATGGAATACCTGTGGTATTTCAACTTAAAACAAAGTGTGAAGACTTGATTACTATTTTTGCAAAGCACTACAGCTAAACAAATATGTGCCTGGAATCAAGTGTTGATCTTGTGGATATAGTAGTAGTGATGATTGTGCAGGCGAGTCATCTCTACTTCACAGTGAGGCCTTTTGGTTTGGGTCACACAATTCTATGTTATAGTCGACCCGGCCCGGCCCCCCATCACTGTCAGGAACGATAATGTGGCCCCCAGAGAAAAAAGTTTGAGGACCCCTGGTCTAAAACATGCTTTTGCTGAAATTTACCGATTTTTTTTTACATAGAAGTCACAATTATCTTTCCTCTTTTCGATGAAATGTTTGCAAATTCTAAGAAATGACATTAAAAAGCATTAAATTGAACTCTATTCTGTCTGTATAAAAGGAAATGGTTGAAATCATAATAACTTGGTTTTCTTGTTTAGATGGGGATGCGAACATGAAAAAATAGCGAGGCAGACATATGAAGCCATCGCTGGACCACAGCATCAGGACCTGAGAGTTTGTGACTCCGGACTGCACATCAACCCTCGATGGCCAAACCTCGGAGCTTCTCCAGATGCACTGCTTTCCTGCACCTGCTGTGGTAATGGTGTTTTGGAGATTAAGTGTCCACATTGTGCCAAAGGTGCTGGAGTTCTCGGTGCCGCAGACAAGAAGCATTTCTGCCTTGACAACACAAATGGGATTTACACACTGAGCAGAGATCACGCGTGCTACTACCAGGTGCAAACTCAGCTGTTCGTGACAGAGCGAATGTACTGTGACTTCATGGTGTGGTCTGAATCAGATTGTTTTTTTACAAAGGATTATTCCTGATAGTGTCTTCTTTACAGAAGCATTGCAACATGTAGAAATGTTCTATAGGGCAGCAATTTTACCTGAGCTATTGGCCAAAATATATACATGTCCAGAAATGCAACTATCAGACACCACACAGAGCACAGAGTCAGTGGTGGGAGAGAAGGAGTAGTAAAGTTTATAATAGCTCTCTTCATGCTTGTTTACAGTGGTTTGTGTTAAGACTGTGCAATAGGTTGTGTTCACCTCAATATTAAACTGTAGGCTCTTAAGAATGTTGATATGTCACATGGAGGGCAACTGAAAATTTGTTGGCAGTAACTAATGTACTGTTCATTTTTTGTTATAGTTTATTGCCAATTTACCTGTAATTATTGGGCCGATTCACATGAAAAATAAACTGTCACAAAGTTCAAATTCATATCATCCAACACATATGAACTATGGGCTAATAGTTTCCTCATAAAGGCGTAAAAAAGTGGAGAAACAATATTCAAAAACACGTGCGAGATGTTGGTCAGGTTTGTTTTCATTATTTTTTTTAGCTCTTCACCATATACTTGTTATGGAGCACAAACTTAAACATGTCTTGCTGACAGACAAGGTAATATACAAAACAAAGCAACGCACTTCACTGATTCAGCGGGAGAACCCTCTGTGAATTTGGACATATTCTTTTTGGGAATTTCTTTCATAAACTGTTTCTCCCTGTTGTATTGACACCTACCCTCCATCTGAAATAGAATTCCATAATGTGAACGCAACCTATTTGTAAAAAATGTATTCATAGTTCAGGTTTTAAAATCGATTTGTTTTAGCTACTAATTGCTGAAATAGTAAGATATTAACTGATCGGGTCTATATTTGGAATATACTGTTTACTGTCTATATGTCAATAATTGCAGTTCTTGCACAATGTTACCTGTTTTACAAAAACACACATGTTCAATTTCATTTTTATTTATTGACGTGTGAAGTTACAGTACACAAATAAATTAGATTTTGCACTTTCTTCTTTCTTCTGATTTCATTTTACTAACTGTACAGTAGATGTGTAGTAAACATTTCAAGATGATTGTTAATCAGTTGGCACAACAGAAGGGCACAGGTTTGTTAGGGCACATGCTACTCTCACTATTTTGTCCAAAGTAGTGTACTTTGCATCGTCGCTGGTCAAAAGACTAATGGGCACCGGTCCATGCAACATTTTATACTTTGAGCGTGCTTGTCCAATGACCCTCTCAACATGTATGCGGACTGCTGCAAGTCTTCGGCTGTCTTCCAGTTCAACTGCACCCAGCTGCTTTTTGCCCCGTGTGAACGCAGGTGTTTCAACTTTGGCGCAGTACAGCCCGACTTGGTTCTGGATTGTGAAACCACGGTCAGCGAGGATTACATCTCCAGGTAGAAGGTGATCCAAAAAGCCACTGTTTGCTGTAATGTGTGCATCTGTCGTTCGTCCACCCCAGCCATTTGAGATGAAGGAAATTACGCCTTGAGGAGTAATGCTTATAAGGTATTTCATGGTGTTGTGAGATTTATATTGAGAGTATGTCTGTGCCCTTGCCTTCAGATCTTTTGGTTTATCCATGAATATCTCAAAACAATCTACAATTGATAAACAATGTTTGAAGGATTTTCTAAAGCACATAGGCATAGATGTTTCGACATGCTCCCTTTCTGGCCATACCACACATACTGGTACAAGGATATCATTCAGTACATTAATCACATTGGTAAAAACTCTGAAAACAGTGGAACTATGAACATCAAAAAGATAAGACAAAAGTGAAACCATCAAATTACCTCTCAGTCTCAT
Source organism: Gobius niger (assembly GCF_951799975.1). NCBI lineage: Eukaryota > Metazoa > Chordata > Actinopteri > Gobiiformes > Gobiidae > Gobius > Gobius niger. The sequence goes on along the minus strand of NW_027639179.1, from coordinate 14,665 downwards.
TAAGGTAATAAGCAGTTGGTGGAAACTTGTCATGTGTTTAGTGTCTTTGAGGAATGGCTTTACTAGGTCAAAAACAGCCATAAACACTTCATACCTGTGAAGTCCTGTAAGTGTTTTTAGTTTTTCTTTGTTTTTGAAACTGTTTTGTTCAAGGAGGTGTACGCTTAGCTTCTCTTTCAGTGCAAATGTCTCACTTCGGAGAACCTGACACTCACTCTGAAGTACCTCAATGTACTCTGCACTGAGGTCCGTTTGGCACATCACATCACCATTGGAAGTGTCATTCTCACACATGTTAGCTTCATTTTCATGGTTCTCTTCAGGTTCAGTTGCCTCAACAGTGAGATTGACGAGTGCTCCAGTGTCTTCATTTTGAGATGACAGTAGCTTCCTTTTTCTCTTTATTTCTTGCCTGATACCATATTTCTGGAGAGTCTTCAGGGCATGTCTTCTGGCCGGAGACTTGGTGTGGGCAAATACAGATGGCACATAATCAGGTGACAAGGGGTCCTGGCTCTTCTCTCCTGGTAAAATAAATGAGTAGTTTAATGATCATCAGTGTGTTAACCACTAATAGATCCATGGTTTACTGCTACTAAGAACAATTCAAATGTAACCACATGCACTATAATTGATACTGATAGTCCGTTACGAAATAAACAAACAAATCCAATGCGGCTGCACTTAGCAAAGCATCTGTAGGGACATATTTCAGTTACTGATTGTTGCTTATTATCTTTAACCTTCTTTTACACGCTATGATTGTGTCTTCTTGCTTATGGAATATATTTACGTTTAACCTTCTTACCTTGTAAAAAATGCTCGCTGCAAATACGTGAATAGTTGGAGGGTTTCCAGTCCTTACGATTGATGGCTGCTATCCATCGTTGCCTTCTGTCTCGATTAGTAGGTATGTGATAAAAAGATAAATTGGGCTTACACCCTTGTCTGTTCACGCAGCCGCCCGCGCAACAAGCTATGACCATGTTTACAACAACAAAAATCAACAAAATACAGGGCAACTTTGGCTAGTTTTTCACACAAACTTCGTTCTTTGTTAGCCGCGCACGGTTTGTTTTGACGTCTGTCGTAGTGGAGGGGCGTTCCAATGGGGGGCGTGACGTCACACGCATTGGGTGAATTGGATTGTGCCACTGTCTTCAGTGACACTCATTGTGTCACGTGCACCACGTCATCCGCATATTTCATTTTATGCTGATGACGTTCATGCAGCAGCACCCACCTGCAGGCATGGGAAGGTGGGCCCCCCCCCCCCCACATCCCACACACCCCCTTCCCACAGGTTAAAAACAGTCTGACCCACTCCACAGTGCACCTGAGGCAAATCAACTTGATTACGCCAGACAAACGATATAAATGTTTGTGTCGATAGAATATTTTTTGGAATATAACTGACCTTGCATCACATGAATGATTGCATTTTGAGGGACAATTTTCTAATGAGCACTTATTATTAGGCCCGAGCGCCATACATGGCGGTAGGGACTATTGCTTCTGCAACGCAGGGGGGCACCAGGGTGCGCTTCGATGGCATACGGAGTGCACAACGGACACGACAGCGACCACAGCGACCTCCGACCACGACAGACGCATAGGACTCGGCCAGAGCTTTCCGAAAATGTCTAATGTGTGAAAACCGCTACAATGGAAAAACGCCTATATTGTTTTTGCTTTTGCAGAAAAGCCTTCCCGGGGGCTTCAGCGGCCAACCGCGCGCTCCACGTACACGCCAGAAAAAAATGACCCCAACTTTTTTGTGCGCCTTTGCCAGAGCTTTCCAACGGTGTACAGCATGTGGTGGTAACGGCAACGGCTTAGGTTTTTTGGGAAAAAAACGATTATTTTTCTTTCTTTCTTTCTTTCTGTCTTTCTTTCCGCCTTTCCGCCTCTTAAAACTGGATTTTCACCCCCTGAACGTGCGCGAAAACTCAATTAAAAATCACCGAAAAATCCGGTCTTGTGAAAAATTTACGAAAATGTGAGTGTCCAATGTGGGACGTGCAAAATGGCACAACAGTGCCACCTGCAAATTTGAAAAAAAGAATTCAGTGACGGAGAGCCTCCACCAACTTGGACACACACTCGCGCCTTTGGGCCTTAAGTGGGTTTTAAGTGGTTCTAAGTGGTCCCACCCATCCTCCGTGGAAATGGCCAGAGGTCTTAGCCACGCAGCATGGTGGCCTCTCTAAGACTTTTCTCTGAAATTCGTCAATTTTCCAAATTTCCTCCTTTATTCACAACGGCTACAGTTTTAGACTCGTACATGTTTATACTACCCCTCTGTCACAGAAAGATGCTTCAATTTCCATGTTTTTGCCTCCAAAATCAACTTTTTCTAAAGTTTATAGTGACAGGAAGTTTAGTTTACCCGTTTCCTGTCCGTCCCTCTGTGTGTTCCTCGTACTATTTCGCTCTCAACGAAATATTCTTTATATGGAGGGTGCTGCTGGGCTGGTGCACCCTCTCATCACATCTTTGGCCGGTCAGAGGAATTTACCCTAATTAAAAAGATGAAATATATTAATGCTTAAGCTGTAATTTCCGTTTTCTGCAAATACACAAGTGCAGTCTTTCATAACATTCATGTTCAATTGGCTGCAGTATTCACTAAGCTTGTTAAGCTCCATTGGTAGAGTGCCGGGTTCCTATATGTTAGGTTCTTGGATCGATCCCAGCCATCACCTTTTTTTTTTTTTCTTTTGGACTCGGTACTTTCTGGTCCCACCCTCATGAAAAATGGGGAAATGATCCCTCTCCTCCAGTGGGGTGCTGTCACCTAATTTTGGCCTGAGAATTGAGAGAACCCTCACCCTCATCAGGCCCATGTTTGTATGGACTTAAATCTCAGTAGTAGCAAGGTTGTCTTCAGTGAATGAGCTAGTCCTAACACAGCCTTCACACTTTTCTTATGCTTTCTCATTTTACATGGACCACTGTACATTGTCTCAGCCTAAGACCATGAGTGCGGGTGTTTCATAAGATATTTTTTTGTTCGACTAATACCTTGTCTGTGCCTGTATAGTGTCATGGGCAGAGCATTGGGTTTATAACCAAGAGGCCCCTGGATCAATTCTGACCTTCATAAGTTTTTTGTTTTTTTCCTTTCTTTCTTTTTTTTGGCTCTTTCTGGGAAGAACATGATTTACTGCCTTTGGTCCCACCCTCATGAAAAATGGGGAAATGTTCCCTCTCCTCCAGTGGGGTGCTGTCCCCTAATTTCGGCCCAGAAATTTAGAGAAGCCTTGCCCTCATCAGGCCCATGTTTGTATGGACTTATATCTCAGTGGTAAAAGGTCGTCTTAGGTGAAGGAGGTAGCTAGTCCTAACATTTCTAAGGCACGGGGAGTTTCATAAGACATTGCTTTGTTCAGCTTATATTTTAACTGTGCCTGTATAGTGTCATAGGTAGAGCATTGGGTTCATAACCATGAGGTTGCTAGATCAATTCTGACCTTTACTACTTTTATCTATTTTTTTTTTCCTCGGCACCTACTTGAAATTACATAATTCAGCACGTATGGTCCCACCCTCATGAAAAAAGTGGGAACAACGCTTACAGAATTTGCATAACTAAAGACATGGCAGGATAGTAGGGCAACTATTGAGGCAACACCAGGGACAATGTCAAAACAATCTAGAAAATGGAGGGGGAAAATTGACCAAAAATGACCTCTCCTCAGGTGCTGGGACCTAATTGTGGAGCGTTATTTTAGGGAATAGTATTCCACATCAGGCCATTGATAGTATGTCGTTATAGTTCAGTGATAGTGTGCTGGTCTCTGGTATAGGAGGTTGCCAGTTCAAACACTGCCATGGCGATTTTCCAATTGCTGGGTTGCAGGTGACATCACAGTGTTCTAAAGGCCTATACTATTATATAGAGGAAAAATTATTTTGTTTTTGAGGAAATTTTTGGTCTTGTACAGAGAGATCTTGGACCCAGTGACTGATATTAAAGATCATTTTTTAAATTCATATATTTTCTTTTTAGCTATGACTTGTGAAAGTGTAATGTTATTAATAGGAAAAACTGGCTCTTGCCCCCCGCTGGGTCCGATGACATCATCACATTCTAGAACCTGCAACCCAGCAATTCTTTGTTTTTTCACATGATTCACATATTTTTGAGCCTGATAAAAGTACACAATGAGAACCAAGTAATGTACCACAATTGTGTATTCCCTTCCCCCTCTTCACTCGTGCAGCCCATTGCAGAGAGGTGTTCCATTTAAACACCCCTCTGGTTACTTCCACATTACAGTACAACGTGTCTTCCTACAACAAGTATGAAAGGTTTGATGCAACGTCTTTTTCTGATTCTCCTGTATCCGTTGGTCATCTTTGATAGACTTACATTACTTATAGACTTGTGTTACAAGCTTCATATCTGGAACAGCAGCCCAGGTTGAGGACAGGGGGCCTTCAGGCTGAGGCAACAGTGGGCCGGCACCAAAGCTACTTGGGACAAGAGTGAGGCCGGTGTGTGACAAAGGCTCAGGCGAGAGTGGGATGGGTTATCAGGCGTAAGAGAGTGGTTTGGGTGTGAGACAGAGGCTAACAGCGAGCAGGGGCGATTGCAAGGGGGGGAATGCCAGGGGCGAGGGCCGCACGACGCCGCTTGCGGCTTTAATTATTATTGTTATTATTATTATTATTATTATTATTATTATTATTATTATTATTATTATTATTATTATTATCATTCTTTATTGAAACAGGGACAATGTACAGAACCATTAGTCTTTACAAGAGGAGATGGTTTGTACCAGATTTAGCTCAGCAACTATTTTCCATCCGCAGTCCCTGGACAGGTGTGAACATAAAACATTACAATTACAATCTATAAATCCAATCTACAATAAAATCACTGTATAAAATACATTCTTTGCTTTTCCTAAAAGTGTACACACAAAAAAAACCTAAACAATCTCTATAGTTTACAATACATTCATTAATGCTGACACGACTGATGATCTAAAATGTACATTTTCAAATCTCGAGTAAAACTATTAAAATCCACAGACAGTTTCAGACGGTCTGGAAGTTCGTTCCACTGTTTAATGGAGCGAAACGAGAAGGCACATTGTGCAAAGGCCGACCATCTTTTAGGAATGACACAGTTTTTATTTGCAGTGGATCGAGTAGTTCTTGTATTTTGCTCAGAACAAAGTCTGACAAAGTTCTTCAGTGGTGGTGGAGCTGCGTTATTGGTGATTTTGAATATAGTTCTTAGATTATTGTATAAAATGAGATTGTCAAAACTGAGCAGATTGTACTTACTCAGGATATTGCAGTGATGATGATGAAGTGTTTTTCATCGAGTGCCTTTAAAGCCTGATTATACACGGATCTTAGTGGTTTGAGTGTGGTCTCCTTTGCCTGTGACCAGCTGGATAAACAGTAAGTAAAGTGAGGAATTATCACGGCGTTGAAATAAGTGAAAGCCGCCGCGACTGTCAGGCTGTTCCTCATATGTTTTAGAGAGGAAATATTATATTTAATTGTGTTGGTTACCTTTTTAATATGCTTTTTGAATGTCAGTGTTTGGTCTAAATAGAGCCCTAAGTATTTTGTTTCTGTTACATTTTTTAGTACCTCTCCATTCACATAGATGTTCGGCATCTCTTTTTTATTATTTGTTTTGTGAAAATCCATGCCAACTGTTTTACGAGTGTTTAATGTCAGACATGAGGATTGGAGCCAATTTTGGATTTCTTCCAATGCTGAAGACAACTTTGAGGCCACTGTCTGCATATCCTTTCCATGTGTGAATATGACTGAATATGACACTTTCCCCCTCTCTGTTTCTTTGCCTCCGCGTGTGACCGTGTGTTTGTGCGCCAGGGTTGCCAGGTCTGGGCAGCCAAATCCGCCCACAAATATCTGAAAACCGCGGAAAACCCGCGGACATATGGCGCGGCTGGAATTTTCAATATTGTTTAACTAGTTAACAGAGTCCATGTGCTCCTGCGATGATGAGAAACCGCCCCTACTCCCCTCCCTTATTGAAAAAGCAGCTTACAGAGCCTTGGATTGGCCTTCGAAATAGTGATTTAGATCAATTCAACGTTGATTACAGCAAGGCAAAAAAACACGGACAGTTTTTTCACCTGCGGAATGACTTTAGAAACGCCCAATTCCGCGGTTTAACCGCGGACCTGGCAACCCTGTTGTGCGTGCGCGTCTGGGATCGAACAGCAGAGATAGGAGATATAGTGAATCCTTTGAAAGTTACAATTCTTTTAAAGCTACAACTGTTACCTTTAAACCATTTACAACAAAAGCCTAAACTACTTGGAAATATTTTTTTGACATTTATTTTTTTTAAACCTACAACTGTTACCTTTAACATATTTACAAAACAAGCCTAAACTACTTCAAACTTTTTTTTAAACTTTTTTTCTTTTTTCAATACTACAACTGTTACCTTTAAACTATTTACAACACAAGCTTACACTACTTCGAACAATTTTTTTTAACTTTTTTTCTTTTTTTTAAGTTACAACTGTTGCCTTTAAACTATTTACAACACAAGCCTAAACTACTTTAAACATTTTTTTTTAACTTTTTTTTTTTTTTTAAAGCTGAAACTGTACCTTTTGTAAATAGTTGAAGTTTAAAAGGGTTAAAACAAAAAGTAACAAAATGTCTCAAAAGACCGGTCATGCAAATAGTTTTTTGAGACCCCTCAGTCTTTTTTGGCCTTGAAGAGTCTTTCCCGTAGCTTCTTGGCATACGGGGTACCTTCCTCCTGGCTTTTCAGGAAAGGCCTTTTTTTCGGGGAGTACTTCTCCCGAATCCTCTGCGCATTTATCTACAAGGACAAAAAAATGGCAGATGTACAATCAAAAAATCACCACGCAATCTGACGTTTGGGTGAAATTAACAGTGAATCACTCACCTTTGATGGGGACTGGACCCTTTTCTTTTGTTGATTCAGCCTAGCGGGTCCGGGACTGGCACCGAGAAACCTCCGAGGACCACTTTCGGGCGTGGACGGCGGTGGAGGTCGATGCTTGTCTTTAGGGTCTTGAAGGCACGGGAGTGAGCTCTGAGCAGCTCAGAGCGATGAAGCATTGCCTCATCTCCCGTGCCTTCAAGACCGTTTTATACAAAGCATCAAACCTCTCCTGGGTGTCGAGGCTGTGGCACATGAATTTAGCCACACTGATAAGATAAGATAAACCTTTATTCATCTCACAAAGGAGAAATTCACTTGTTACAGTCGGCGTTACTTCACAGTCTTATTGTACAGTCTGACAGCAGTGGGGATGAAGGCTTTGCGGTAGTGCTCCGTCCTGCACTGAGGGTGTCTCAGTCTGCCACTGAGAGAGCTGCTCAGCTCCTCTACAGTCCCGTGCAGTGGGTGGGAGGTGTTGTCCATGATGGAGGTGAGCTTGGCTAACACCCTCCTGTCCCCCAGGGGGCAGCCCAGGACGGAGCTGGCCCTCCTGACCAGCCTGTTCAGTCTGTTCTTGTCCCGCTCTGTGCGGCCCGGGGCCCAGCACACGGCAGCGTAGTGGAGAGAGAGGCCACCACAGAGTCATAAAAAGTCCTGAGCAGAGGTCTGATCACTCCGAACGACCTCAGTCTCCTCAGAAGGACCTCAGTCTCCTCAGAAGGTGGAGGCGACTTTGGCCCTTCTTGTACAGGGAGTTGGTGTTGTGGGACCAGTCCAGTTTATTGTTGAGGTGAACACCCAGGTACTTGAAACTGTCCACCTCCTCAATGTCCTCCCCCTGGATGTTCAGCGGTGTGTGCGGTAGTGGCTTCCTCGTGAAGTCGATCACCATCTCCTTCGTCTTACTGATGTTCAAGCACAGGTGGTTGCGCTCACACCAGTCCACAAAGTCTATGATGACTGACCGGTTCTCCAGGTCGTTCCCCTTAGACACACAGCCCACGATGGCGGAGTCGTCGGAGAACTTCTGGAGATGACAACTGTCCGTGTTGTATGTGAAGTCCGATGTATAGATGGTGAAGAGAAACGGTGAGAGGACGGTGCCCTGAGGGGCCCCGGTGCTGCAGACGACCACCTCAGACTCACAGCTGCGCAGCCGCACATACTGTGGTCGGTCCGTGAGGTAGTCGATGGTCCATGCGGTGAGATGTTCATCCACTCCCGCGTCCTCCAGCTTCCCCCGCAGCAGCGCCGGCCTGATGGTGTTGAAGGCACTGGAGAAGTCAAAGAACATGACCCTCACAGCGTTCCCGGCGTGCTCCAGGTGCGTGAGTGCCCGCTCCGACAGGTAGATGACAGCGTCCTCCACTCCGATGTTGGGTCTGTAAGCAAACTGCAGCGGGTCAAGGGTGGGGCTTACCACAGAGCGGAGGTGGGTGAGGATGAGCCGCTCCATCGTCTTCATCAGGTGGGAGGTCAGGGCGACTGGTCTGTAGTGGGCCGGTTCCCTGGCGTGCGCTGTTTTAGGAACCGGGATCAGACAGGAGGTCTTCCACAGGACGGGGACCTTCTCCAGGCTGAGGCTCAGGTTGTAGATGCGGCAGAGGACCTTGGAGAGCTGGTCTGCGCAGGTCCTCAGCAGCCTGGGACTGATGCATCTGGTCCTGCAGCTTTCCCCCGCTTCAGTCGCCTCAGCTCCCTCCTCACCTGGTCCGGTGTGATGGAGAGGGGGGAGTGAGGGGGGGACCGGTGTGGGGGTGGACTGCCGGGGGTGGGGCAGGTGCTAGAGGAAGTCCGTATGATGGGGGCTGGAGACGTGGGTGCAGGGGGGCTGGAGGCAGGTGAAGGTGGTCGGGGGAGGGGGGCAGTGTCCACTGTGCTGGAGACGCGTGAAGAGGAGGGATTGGGGGGAGAATCAAACCGGTTGAAATGTTGGTTGAATTCATCTGCCCCGCGCTGGTCTCCATCAGCTGTCCCTCCGGCACTCTGTCCAAAACTGGAGATGTTCTTCAGTCCCCTCCACACGCCCCGTGCGTTGCCCTGCGCCAGCTTCTGCTCCAGCTTCTCGCCATAATCCTTCTTGGCCTTCCTGATCCTCCACTGGAGTTCATGCTGGACTCTCCTCTGCTCCTCTCTGTCCCCTGAGTTGAAAGCCCTTTTCTTTTGGTTCAGGAGGGCTTTAAGTTCAGGGGTCACCCAGGGGTGGTTGTTGGAGAAACACCGTACCTTCCGGGTTGGTACAGTGTTTTCCACACAGAAGTTGATGTAGTCTGTGATGCAGTGGGTCAGGCCGTCAATGTCATCTCCATGAGAGCTGCAGATCATGTTCCAGTCTGTGGTCTGGAAACAGTCCCTAAGTCTCTCTTCAGCCTCTTCACTCCACACTTTCACAGACCTCTTCTGTGCTGGCTCTCTTCGCACCTTGGGTGTGTAATCCGGCCGCAGTAGGACGAGATTGTGGTGTGAGCGTCCGAGCGGGGGGAGGGGGGCAGAGGTGTAAGCGCCCTTCACGTTAGCATACAGAAGGTCCAGGGTCTTATTGTTCCTTGTGTGGCACTTAACATACTGCGTGAGTGTGGGGATAGTGGCGGAAAGAGAGGCGTGATTAAAGTCACCGGTGATGAGCAGCAGGGCGCGGGGGTGACGCATCTGGGTCTGGGTCACGGTGCTGTGGATGCGCTCACAGGCTGCGGGGGGGGGGGGATATACAAGCACAACACCACCATGTGTGAAAACTCCCTCGGTAGATACCTAGGCCTCATGCTGACGACGATCATCTCCAGGTCCCGGGTGCATATCTGTTCTTTCACGTGCGCGTGGCCGGGGTGGCACCATCTCTCATTCACAAACACAGCTACTCCACCGCCTTTCTTCTTCCCGCTCCCCTCCACACACCGGTCTGCGCGCGCCAGTTTAAATCCGTCCAGGGAAACCACAGAGTCCGGTATATTCCCGTTCAGCCACGTCTCCGTAAAGCACATCAGTCTGCACTCCCGATAAGCCCTCTGATGTCGGGTCAGTGCGGCCAGCTCCTCGGTCTTGTTCACGATGGAGCGCACATTACCCAGGATCACTGAGGGCAGCCATCTTCTCCTCTTGCGTCCACCTCTGCAGTCTCTGCGTTTTCTGCGTATCTCGACGGGGATCACCGGCCTCTCCACATGCATGAGAGCTGAGTCCTTGAGTCCGAGAAGCTGTTCCCGTGAATAAACAAGAGGACCGTGTGTGTCGCCGTGGCAACGAGAACAACAAGAAGGAGACGCAGATCCCAAAAATGCCGAAGACATCGCAAATAAAAGGGAAAGTGCAACAAAAAACAGCTTCCCCTGTGCACAAATGCACAATGTCTAGTCTACTTGATGAAAATTTTAAAAAACACGTGTAAAAAAGTGTAAGAGAGGTAACAGAGCCAACGTAACTAGCTGCCAGTTAGGGCCGGCGCCATAGCAACCCTGGTGGCCTTATCCTTGTTCTGTTCAAAGTTCTGGAGGGGGATAAAAAAAGGTAAATTACAAAAGAGAAGTGAGACACCTATTTGATAACAATTGGTACATCTTTCCTTTAAACTTACAAATGTCGACACCGCCGTCCTTATATCCAGGAAGTCTGGCTGCCCCTCCAGCCCCATTTCGCCCCACGCCCGAATGAGGTACTTTTTCAGGTCCTTCATTGTGCCAGTCCCGGTGTTGGAGAAGAAATATGGGTTCCTTGGCTGTGCACGGTGGAGGAGCCCGATCCACCTCGTGCACCAGCCGTACTCCTCCGAAGTAAGATATATTTGCGCAACACCAAATTTGTGCGTGGTCTTGTGATTTGGGTCTACCGTTGGGAGTGTCTGTAATGCGTGTTTCACTTTGATATTGAAATTGCACTTACATTTATCAGGTAGCCGGATTCCTCATCTCCGTGGGCCTGCTCTACCTCCCTGACCAGCAGGTTCGACCTGTGGCCGTAGAGGCAGGCCAGGTAGGCGGCGAGGTGTCCGAGGAGGCGAAACCTGGCTCTGCATTCCTCCAGTGGGGCAGCCTCGACCTCATCTGAAGAGAGACAATTCAATTAGAACCCACATAAAAAGTCAGATTCAACAAATGAACACAACATTTGGAACAACAATATTACCCAGGAGGGAGGGCATTCTCTCCTGCCCCACTTGGAGGCAGCGCGCCAGGTCAGCCTTGGACAGCAGGCGGTCCAGCTTTCCAGCCTTCACCTGCTGCTGGTGGGCTGTGACCAGGCGGCTGAAATCCAGAGCCAGTTTTGAGACCTCGTGGTGGACCACCTTCAGCCGCTGGAGAGGAATCCGGCGACCCGGACCCCGGAACCGAATGAGATAGTCCATGAAGGACTTGGCGTTTGAGAGGAACACGATGATGGTCGTTGGCTCCTTCCCAAGAGCCTCGAGGATCAATGGGTAGCTGTTGGAAGACATGTTTCAATGTTAACATGCGTATTGCTTCTGACAATTAACCCCAAAATGAATTCATACTCACGCTCAAATCATTTCAATATTGTTCAGGAACGTCCAGTCCCAGGCCCGGTGGACCTGGACGTCCCTCGCCATGATCAGATAGGCCACAAAACATTTAGCCCTCGTGGCCTGGCTGATACAATTTTGCTGAACTTTTTCAGTAGCACGGGCCCGGAAAATGTGGGTGGTGTAGTCTTCCATTTGATCCTCTGCAAGTGCAAAGATAATCATTTCAGGAAAAGAAGGTAAGTGGTAACATGTACAAATTGAACTTTTGTTAAATTCTTTACAGCTTTGTGAAGCTAGATCATCAACTGGACTGGGTTCAGTAGAGTAGAGGACGTTTCACGAAACATCTTCTACTCTACTGAACCCAGTCCAGTTGATGATTTAGCTTCACCACGATGGATTCTCCCTGGACACATAAAAGCCGACACAAGCACACTTTCATTCAAGTACTGATTCTGGTAAGTATTTCTCATCAACCAACAGCACACCCATTCACATTCTAAAAACAGTATCAGAAAGGGGGCAAGGTAGGTGAAGTGTCTTGCTCAAGGGCATGACGACAGTGTGCACAAGCATGGCCGTGAACACGTCTTCACTTACCGACGCTCTTGGGAAATGTAAAGGAAGAGGTGCTCCCCCGCCTTCTGTCCATGAAGAGTTTTTTTAGGGCTGTGTGGACAGGCCCTGTCGTTGTCTCCGTTTGCTTCTGCGAATGAGAAGAAAACACCAGTTCATAATATCAGCAAGAAAAGACAAAATACATTTATCGGACATTTTTACTCACGCTCTCCCTCTCCTTGACTATGTCACGAATGTTGTCCCGGATCTCCTCTGGGTTTACCGGGAGCCTCTCCTCTTCCTCCTCCTCCTCCTCCTCTTCCTCCTCCTCCTCTTCCTCCTCCTCCTCCTTCTCTTCGTCCTCCTTCTCTTCGTCCTCCTTCTTCTCTTCGTCCTCCTCCTCCTCCTTCTCCTCCTCCTCCTTCTCTTCGTCCTCCTTCTCTTCGTCCTCCTTCTCTTCGTCCTCCTTCTCTTTGTCCTCCTTCTCTTCGTCCTCCTCCTTCTCTTTCTCCTCCTTCTCGTCCTCCTCCTCTTCCTTCTCTTCCTCCTCCTCCTCCTCTCCTTTCTCTTCCTCCTCCTTCTCCTCTTCCTTCTCTTCCCCCTCCTTCTCCTCTCCCTTCTCGTCCTCCTCCTCTTCCTTCTCGTCCTCCTCCTCTTCCTTCTCTTCCTCCTCCTCTTCCTTCTCTTCCTCCTCCTTCTCCTCTCCCTTCTCTTCCTCGTCCTCCTCCTTGTCCTCCTTCTCCTCTTCCTTCTCTTCCTCGTCCTCCTCCTTGTCCTCCTCCTCCTCTTCCTTCTCTTCCTCTTCCTCCTCCTCTTCCTTCTCTTCCTCCTCCTTCTCCTCTCCCTTCTCTTCCTCGTCCTCCTCCTTGTCCTCCTTCTCCTCTCCCTTCTCTACCTCGTCCTCCTCCTTGTCCTCCTCCTCCTCTTCCTTCTCTTCCTCGTCCTCCTCCTTGTCCTCCTTCTCCTCTTCCTTCTCTTCCTCCTCCTTCTCCTCTTCCTTCTCTTCCTCCTCCTTCTCCTCTTCCTTCTCTTCCTCCTCCTCCTCCTCTCCCTTCTCTTCCTCCTCCTTGTCCTCCTCCTCTTCCTTCTCTTCCTCGTCCTCCTCCTCCTCCTCTTCCTTCTCTTCCTCGTCCTCCTCCTTGTCCTCCTCCTCCTCTTCCTTCTCTTCCTCCTCCTCCTCCTCTTCCTTCTCTTCCTCGTCCTCCTCCTCTCCCTTCTCTTCCTCCTCCTCCTCCTCTTCCTTCTCTTCCTCCTCCTTGTCCTCCTCCTCCTCTTCCTTCTCTTCCTCCTCCTCCTCCTCTCCCTTCTCTTCCTCCTCCTCCTCCTCCTCTTCCTTCTCTTCCTCGTCCTCCTCCTCTTCCTTCTCTTCCTCCTCCTCCTCCTCTTCCTTCTCATCCTCGTCCTCCTCCTCTCCCTTCTCTTCCTCCTCCTTGTCCTCCTCCTTCTCTTCCTCCTCCTCCTCCTCTTCCTTCTCTTCCTCGTCCTCCTCCTCTTCCTTCTCTTCCTCCTCCTCCTCCTCTTCCTTCTCTTCCTCGTCCTCCTCCTTGTCCTCCTCCTCCTCTTCCTTCTCTTCCTCCTCCTTGTCCTCTTCCTTCTCTTCCTCCTCCTTGTCCTCTTCCTTCTCTTCCTCCTCCTTCTCCTCTTCCTTCTCTTCCTCCTCCTCCTCCTCTTCCTTCTCGTCCTCCTCCTCCTCTTCCTTCTCTTCCTCGTCCTCCTCCTTGTCCTCCTCCTCCTCTTCCTTCTCTTCCTCCTCCTTGTCCTCCTTCTCCTCTTCCTTCTCTTCCTCCTCCTTCTCCTCTTCCTTCTCTTCCTCCTCCTCCTCCTCTTCCTCCTCCTCCTCCTCTTCCTTCTCTTCCTCCTCCTCCTCCTCTTCCTTCTCTTCCTCCTCTTCCTTCTCTTCCTCCTCCTCCTCCTCTCCCTTCTCTTCCTCCTCCTCTTCCTTCTCTTCCTCCTCCTCTTCCTTCTCTTCCTCCTCCTCCTCCTCTTCCTTCTCTTCCTCCTCCTTCTCCTCTTCCTTCTCTTCCTCGTCCTCCTCCTCGTCTCCCTTCTCTTCCTCGTCCTCCTCCTCTTCCTTCTCTTCCTCCTCCTCCTCCTCTTCCTTCTCTTCCTCCTTCTCCTCTCCCTTCTCTTCCTCGTCCTCCTCCTCTTCCTTCTCTTCCTCCTCCTTCTCCTCTTCCTTCTCTTCCTCCTCCTTCTCCTCTTCCTTCTCTTCCTCCTCCTCCTCCTCTTCCTTCTCTTCCTCCTTCTCCTCTCCCTTCTCTTCCTCGTCCTGCTCCTCTTCCTTCTCTTCCTCCTCCTTCTCCTCTTCCTTCTCTTCCTCCTTCTCCTCTCCCTGCTCTTCCTCCTCCTCCTCCTCTTCCTTCTCTTCCTCTTCCTCTCCCTTCTCTTCCTCCTCCTCCTCCTCTCCCTTCTCTTCCTCGTCCTCGTCCTTGTCCTTCTCCTCTTCCTTCTCTTCCTCCTCCTTCTCCTCTTCCTTCTCTTCCTCCTCCTCCTCCTCTTCCTTCTCTTCGTCCTCCTTCTCCTCTCCCTTCTCTTCCTCCTCCTCCTCCTCTCCCTTCTCTTCCTCTTCCTTCTCTTCCTCGTCCTCCTTCTTGTCCTCCTCCTCCTCTCCCTTCTCTTCCTCCTCCTCCTCCTCTCCCTTCTCTTCCTCCTCCTTCTCTTCCTCGTCCTCCTCCTTGTCCTCCTCCTCCTCTTCCTTCTCGTCCTCC
>NW_027639180.1:0-1000 GCF_951799975.1 Gobius niger | reverse complement strand
TCCACAGCTTAGAACGCTCTGTCCCTCTGGTTCTACACTTTGTCTTAGGAACCACGAGCTGTAGCCGGGCCTCAGACCTCAGAGGTATTGATTGGGATGAGGTCTACGATGTACTAACCCTAACCCATTCAAAGCTTTAGAAACAAACAACATTTTAAAATCAGTTCTAAAACGTACAGGGAGCCGGTGCAGAGAAGCTAAAACAGGGCTGATGTGCTGGTGTTTTCTGGCTCCTGCTGAGTTCTGGACTCACTGCAGTCGTTCCAGACGAGAAGAAATAAAAGCACGACCTGTTCAAGCAAAGCAAAAGATAAAAACAACTTCACTTTCGATAGAAGACGAAGCTGATGAAAACTTGATTTTAAAACGCCATCGACCTGCTCGTCTAGTTTAAAATCGCTGTCTATGGCGACGCCAAGGCTGGTGACCCGGCCCGGCTCTGGTCCGGCTCTGACCCGCTCTGGTTTGTCCCAGGTGGGCAGTCGGCGGGTGGTGCAGTTCGTGGGCTGGGATCATGTTCCTGCTCGGTTCTGTGGGGAAGTTCACGGCGCTGTTCGCATCGTTACCGGATCCGATCCTCGGGGGAATGTTCTGCACTCTGTTCGGTAAGAACCTCTTTGGATCTAAATCCTGGTCTGACCCCGGCCTGACCCCGGCCTGACCCCCGCTCTGACCCCGGTCTGACCCCGCTCTGACCCCGCTCTGACCCCGCTCTGACCCCCCCAGGGATGATCACGGCCGTGGGCCTCTCCAACCTGCAGCTCGTGGACCTGAACTCCACTTCTGGGCTTCTCCATGTTCTTCGGCCTCACGCTGCCGACCTACATGCACGAGCACCCACAATGCATCAGGACAGGTGAGGCGTGACCCCGCCCCCCTCCGGGACTGGGCAGACTTTAACCCCGATGCCCTCCCCGTCCCGCAGGAGTGCCGGAGCTGGACCAGGTCCTGACGGTTCTGCTCAGCACCGAGATGTTCGTGGGAGGATTCGTCGCCTTCA
>NW_027639181.1:0-60552 GCF_951799975.1 Gobius niger | reverse complement strand
TTTGTCACTTTTTTGCTGGATTTTTGTCTTTTTTTGCTGGATTTTTGTCACTTTTTTGCTGGATTTTTGTCACTTTTTTGCTGGATTTTTGTCACTTTTTTGCTGGATTTTTGTCATTTTTTTTGCTGGATTTTTGTCTTTTTTTGCTGGATTTTTGTCTTTTTTTGCTGGATTTTTGTCACTTTTTTGCTGGATTTTTGTCACTTTTTTGCTGGATTTTTGTCACTTTCTTGTTGGATTTTTGTCACTTTTTTTGCTGGATTTTTGTCTTTTTTTTTGCTGGATTTTTGTCACTTTTTTGCTGGATTTTTGTCTTTTTTTGCTGGATTTTTGTCACTTTTTTTGCTGGATTTTTGTCACTTTTTTTGCTGGATTTTTGTCTTTTTTTGCTGGATTTTTGTCACTTTTTTGCTGGATTTTTGTCACTTTTTTTGCTGGATTTTTGTCTTTTTTTGCTGGATTTTTGTCTTTTTTTGCTGGATTTTTGTCACTTTTTTGCTGGATTTTTGTCTTTTTTTGCTGGATTTTTGTCACTTTTTTGCTGGATTTTTGTCACTTTTTTGCTGGATTTTTGTCTTTTTTTGCTGGATTTTTGTCTTTTTTTGCTGGATTTTTGTCTTTTTTTGCTGGATTTTTGTCTTTTTTTGCTGGATTTTTGTCTTTTTCTGCTGGATTTTTGTCACTTTTTTGCTGGATTTTTGTCTCTTTTTTGCTGGATTTTTGTCACTTTTTTGCTGGATTTTTGTCACTTTTTTTTTTGCTGGATTTTTGTCTTTTTTTGCTGGATTTTTGTCTTTTTTTGATGGATTTTTGTCTTTTTTTTGCTGGATTTTTGTCGCTTTTTTGCTGGATTTTTGTCACTTTTTTGCTGGATTTTTGTCTTTTTTTTGCTGGATTTTTGTCATTTTTTGCTGGATTTTTGTCACTTTTTTGCTGGATTTTTGTCTTTTTTTGATGGATTTTTGTCTTTTTTTGATGGATTTTTGTCACTTTTTTGCTGGATTTTTGTCACTTTTTTGCTGGATTTTTGTCACTTTTTTGCTGGATTTTTGTCACTTTTTTGCTGGATTTTTGTCACTTTTTTTTGCTGGATTTTTGTCTTTTTTTGCTAGATTTTTGTCTTTTTTTGATGGATTTTTGTCTTTTTTTTGCTGGATTTTTGTCGCTTTTTTGCTGGATTTTTGTCACTTTTTTGCTGGATTTTTGTCTTTTTTTTGCTGGATTTTTGTCATTTTTTTTGCTGGATTTTTGTCTTTTTTTGCTGGATTTTTGTCTTTTTCTGCTGGATTTTTGTCACTTTTTTGCTGGATTTTTGTCTCTTTTTTGCTGGATTTTTGTCACTTTTTTGCTGGATTTTTGTCACTTTTTTTTGCTGGATTTTTGTCTTTTTTTGCTGGATTTTTGTCACTTTTTTGATGGATTTTTGTCTTTTTTTTGCTGGATTTTTGTCGCTTTTTTGCTGGATTTTTGTCACTTTTTTGCTGGATTTTGTCTTTTTTTTGCTGGATTTTTGTCATTTTTTGCTGGATTTTTGTCACTTTTTTGCTGGATTCTTGTCTTTTTTTTTGCTGGATTTTTGTCGCTTTTTTGCTGGATTTTTGTCACTTTTTTGCTGGATTTTTGTCTTTTTTTTTGCTGGATTTTTGTCGCTTTTTTGCTGGATTTTTGTCACTTTTTTGCTGGATTTTTGTCTTTTTTTGCTGGATTTTTGTCACTTTTTTGCTGGATTTTTGTCTTTTTTTGCTGGATTTTTGTCTTTTTCTGCTGGATTTTTGTCACTTTTTTGATGGATTTTTGTCTTTTTCTGCTGGATTTTTGTCACTTTTTTGCTGGATTTTTGTCTTTTTTTGCTGGATTTTTGTCTTTTTCTGCTGGATTTTTGTCACTTTTTTGCTGGATTTTTGTCTCTTTTTTGCTGGATTTTTGTCACTTTTTTGCTGGATTTTTGTCACTTTTTTTTGCTGGATTTTTGTCTTTTTTTGCTGGATTTTTGTCTTTTTTTGATGGATTTTTGTCTTTTTTTTGCTGGATTTTTGTCGCTTTTTTGCTGGATTTTGTCACTTTTTTGCTGGATTTTTGTCTTTTTTTTGCTGGATTTTTGTCATTTTTGTTGGATTTTTGTCACTTTTTTGCTGGATTTTTGTCTTTTTTTGATGGATTTTTGTCTTTTTTTGATGGATTTTTGTCACTTTTTTGCTGGATTTTTGTCACTTTTTTGCTGGATTTTTGTCACTTTTTTGCTGGATTTTTGTCACTTTTTTGCTGGATTTTTGTCACTTTTTTTTGCTGGATTTTTGTCTTTTTTTGCTGGATTTTTGTCTTTTTTTGATGGATTTTTGTCTTTTTTTTGCTGGATTTTTGTCGCTTTTTTGCTGGATTTTTGTCACTTTTTTGCTGGATTTTTGTCTTTTTTTTGCTGGATTTTTGTCATTTTTTGCTGGATTTTTGTCACTTTTTTGCTGGATTTTTGTCACTTTTTTGTTGGATTTTTGTCACTTTTTTTGCTGGATTTTTGTCTTTTTTTTTGCTGGATTTTTGTCTTTTTTTGCTGGATTTTTGTCACTTTTTTTGCTGGATTTTTGTCACTTTTTTGCTGGATTTTTGTCACTTTTTTTGCTGGATTTTTGTCACTTTTTTTGCTGGATTTTTGTCTTTTTTTGCTGGATTTTTGTCACTTTTTTGCTGGATTTTTGTCACTTTTTTTGCTGGATTTTTGTCTTTTTTTGCTGGATTTTTGTCTTTTTTTGCTGGATTTTTGTCACTTTTTTGCTGGATTTTTGTCTTTTTTTGCTGGATTTTTGTCACTTTTTTTGCTGGATTTTTGTCACTTTTTTGCTGGATTTTTGTCACTTTTTTTGCTGGATTTTTGTCACTTTTTTTGCTGGATTTTTGTCTTTTTTTGCTGGATTTTTGTCACTTTTTTGCTGGATTTTTGTCACTTTTTTTGCTGGATTTTTGTCTTTTTTTGCTGGATTTTTGTCTTTTTTTGCTGGATTTTTGTCACTTTTTTGCTGGATTTTTGTCACTTTTTTGCTGGATTTTTGTCTTTTTTTGCTGGATTTTTGTCACTTTTTTGCTGGATTTTTGTCTTTTTTTGCTGGATTTTTGTCACTTTTTTGCTGGATTTTTGTCACTTTTTTGCTGGATTTTTGTCACTTTTTTGCTGGATTTTTGTCTTTTTTTGCTGGATTTTTGTCTTTTTTGCTGGATTTTTGTCACTTTTTTGCTGGATTTTTGTCACTTTTTTTGCTGGATTTTTGTCTTTTTTTGGCTGGATTTTTGTCACTTTTTTGCTGGATTTTTGTCTTTTTTTGTTGGATTTTTGTCACTTTTCTGCTGGATTTTTGTCTTTTTTTGGCTGGATTTTTGTCACTTTTTTGCTGGACTTTTGTCTTTTTTTGGTTTCTGATTTGTTTTCTGAGTTTCTGATTTGTTTTCTGAGTTTCTGATTTGTTTTCTGAGTTTTCTGATTTGTTTTCTGAGTTTCTGATTTGTTTTCTGAGTTTCTGATTTGTTTTCTGAGTTTCTGATTTGTTTTCTGAGTTTCTGATTTGTTTCCCCCCCCCCTCAGGTACAATGACGTCCTGGAGCACGGTCTCCCCGACTGGAGGCAGCCGGTGTTTTACTATCGCCGAGTGAGGAAGATGAGCAACAGTGAGCTGGGAATCATCCTCTTCATCACGCTGACCGTGGGGACACTTCGCCGTGCTGTGGTCCATCTACCTGGAGAAGCAGCTGGTACCACCCCACACACACACACACACACACCTACCTAACCCCTCGCCTCCTGACCCCTGACCCCTCGTCTCCTCCTCAGGACGAGCTGCTGACTCGCAAAAAGCGTGAGAAGAAGAAGAAAGTGAGCTCCAAGCCGGACGCCGACAGAGACAGGTCTGTGTTCATCTGCTCTTTCTTCTTCTGCAGTTCTCCCCCTGTGGCTCTTTCTTCTTCTGCAGTTCTGTCCCTGTGGCTCTTTCTTCTTCTGCAGTTCTGCCCCTGTGGCTCTTTCTTCTTCTGCAGTTCTCCCCCTGTGGCTCTTTCTTCTTCTGCAGTTCTGCCCCTGTGGCTCTTTCTTCTTCTGCAGTTCCCCCCCTGTGTCTCTTTCTTCTTCTGCAGTTCTGCCCCTGTGGCTCTTTCTTCTTCTGCAGTTCCCCCCCTGTGTCTCTTTCTTCTTCTGCAGTTCTGCCCCTGTGGCTCTTTCTTCTTCTTCTGCAGTTCTGCCCTGTGGCTCTTTCTTCTTCTGCAGTTCTGCCCCTGTGGCTCTTTCTTCTTCTGCAGTTCTCCCCCTGTGGCTCTTTCTTCTTCTGCAGTTCCCCCCCCTGTGGCTCTTTCTTCTTCTGCAGTTCTCCCCCTGTGGCTCTTTCTTCTTCTGCAGTTCCCCCCCCTGTGGCTCTTTCTTCTTCTGCAGTTCTGCCCTGTGGCTCTTTCTTCTTCTGCAGTTCTCCCCCTGTGGCTCTTTCTTCTTCTGCAGTTCCCCCCCCTGTGGCTCTTTCTTCTTCTGCAGTTCTGCCCCTGTGGCTCTTTCTTCTTCTGCAGTTCTGCTCCTGTGGCTCTTTCTTCTTCTGCAGTTCTGCCCCTGTGGCTCTTTCTTCTTCTGCAGTTCTCCCCCTGTGGCTCTTTCTTCTTCTGCAGTTCTGCCCCTGTGGCTCTTTCTTCTTCTGCAGTTCTGCCCCTGTGGCTCTTTCTTCTTCTGCAGTTCTCCCCCTGTGGCTCTTTCTTCTTCTGCAGTTCTCCCCCTGTGGCTCTTTCTTCTTCTGCAGTTCTCCCCCTGTGGCTCTTTCTTCTTCTGCAGTTCTCCCCCTGTGGCTCTTTCTTCTTCTGCAGTTCTGCCCCTGTCACTTTTTTGCTGGATTTTTGTCACTTTTTTGTCACTTTTTTGATGGATTTTTGTAACTTTTTTGATGGATTTTTGTCACTTTTTTGATGGATTTTTGTCACTTTTTTGCTGGATTTTTGTCACTTTTTTGTCACTTTTTTGATGGATTTTTGTCACTTTTTTGTCACTTTTTTGAAGGATTTTTGTAACTTTTTTGATGGATTTTTGTCACTTTTTTGTCACTTTTTTGAAGGATTTTTGTAACTTTTTTGATGGATTTTTGTCACTTTTTTGATGGATTTTTGTCACTTTTTTGTCACTTTTTTGCTGGATTTTTGTAACTTTTTTGTCACTTTTTTGCTGGATTTTTGTAACTTTTTTGATGGATTTTTGTCACTTTTTTGTCACTTTTTTGAAGGATTTTTGTAACTTTTTTGATGGATTTTTGTCACTTTTTTGATGGATTTTTGTCACTTTTTTGATGGATTTTTGTCACTTTTTTGTCACTTTTTTGCTGGATTTTTGTCACTTTTTTGTCACTTTTTTGATGGATTTTTGTCACTTTTTTGTCACTTTTTTGAAGGATTTTTGTAACTTTTTTGATGGATTTTTGTCACTTTTTTGATGGATTTTTGTCACTTTTTTGCTGGATTTTTGTCACTTTTTTGTCACTTTTTTGATGGATTTTTGTCACTTTTTTGTCACTTTTTTGAAGGATTTTTGTAACTTTTTTGATGGATTTTTGTCACTTTTTTGTCACTTTTTTGAAGGATTTTTGTAACTTTTTTGATGGATTTTTGTCACTTTTTTGATGGATTTTTGTCACTTTTTTGATGGATTTTTGTCACTTTTTTGTCACTTTTTTGAAGGATTTTTGTAACTTTTTTGATGGATTTTTGTCACTTTTTTGTCACTTTTTTGCTGGATTTTTGTAACTTTTTTGTCACTTTTTTGCTGGATTTTTGTAACTTTTTTGATGGATTTTTGTCACTTTTTTGTCACTTTTTTGAAGGATTTTTGTAACTTTTTTGATGGATTTTTGTCACTTTTTTGATGGATTTTTGTCACTTTTTTGATGGATTTTTGTCACTTTTTTGTCACTTTTTTGCTGGATTTTTGTAACTTTTTTGATGGATTTTTGTCACTTTTTTGCTGGATTTTTGTCACTTTTTTGATGGATTTTTGTCACTTTTTTGATGGATTTTTGTCACTTTTTTGAAGGATTTTTGTCACTTTTTTGCTGGATTTTTGTCACTTTTTTGATGGATTTTTGTCACTTTTTTGCTGGATTTTTGTCACTTTTTTGAAGGATTTTTGTCACTTTTTTGCTGGATTTTTGTCACTTTTTTGAAGGATTTTTGTAACTTTTTTGCTGGATTTTTGTCACTTTTTTGTCACTCTTTCTTCTTCTGCAGTTCTGCCCCTGTGGCTCTTTCTTCTTCTGCAGTTCTGCCCCTGTGGCTCTTTCTTCTTCTGCAGTTCCCCCCCGTGGCTCAGTGGTTATCCCCTGTGTGTGTGTGTGTGCAGGGCTCAGGAGCGCCCCCACTGGCAGGACCTGCTGCCTCTGAAGGTCTCCATCTGGCTGTACGTGTCGCTGAGGAACCTGCCTCAGACGGTCCAGGTCTGATCAAACACCAGCTGAGTCTGAGGTTGTTATTGTGTCACACTGACGGTGGCGCCCCCTGTGTTCAGGAGGTGAGGTGCTTCTACGAGGAGCAGCAGCTGATGAAGAGGAGGCTCCAGGAGGAAGAGGAGGAGGAGGAGCGGGAGACACAGACCAGTAAGAACCAGAAACATGAGTAAGAACCAGAAACATCAGTAAGAACCAGGAACATCAGTAAGAACCAGGAACATCAGTAAGAACCAGGAGCATCAGTAAGAACCAGGGGCATCAGTAAGAACCAGGAGCATCAGTAAGAACCAGGAACATGAGTAAGAACCAGGAACATCAGTAAGAACCAGGAGCATCAGTAAGAACCAGGAACATCAGTAAGAACCAGGAACATGAGTAAGAACCAGGAACATCAGTAAGAACCAGAAACATGAGTAAGAACCAGAAACATCAGTAAGAACCAGGAACATCAGTAAGAACCAGGAACATCAGTAAGAACCAGGAGCATCAGTAAGAACCAGGGGCATCAGTAAGAACCAGGAGCATCAGTAAGAACCAGGAACATGAGTAAGAACCAGGAACATCAGTAAGAACCAGGAACATCAGTAAGAACCAGGGGCATCAGTAAGAACCAGGAGCATCAGTAAGAACCAGGAACATCAGTAAGAACCAGGAGCATCAGTAAGAACCAGAAACATGAGTAAGAACCAGGAGCATCAGTAAGAACCAGGAACATCAGTAAGAACCAGGAGCATCAGTAAGAACCAGGAACATGAGTAAGAACCAGGAGCATCAGTAAGAACCAGGGGCATCAGTAAGAACCAGGAGCATCAGTAAGAACCAGAAACATCAGTAAGAACCAGAAACATCAGTAAGAACCAGGAACATCAGTAAGAACCAGAAACATGAGTAAGAACCAGGAGCATCAGTAAGAACCAGGAGCATCAGTAAGAACCAGAAACATCAGTAAGAACCAGGAGCATCAGTAAGAACCAGAAACATCAGTAAGAACCAGGAACATGAGTAAGAACCAGGAACATCAGTAAGAACCAGGGGCATCAGTAAGAACCAGGAGCATCAGTAAGAACCAGGAGCATCAGTAAGAACCAGGAGCATCAGTAAGAACCAGGAGCATCAGTAAGAACCAGGAGCATCAGTAAGAACCAGAAACATGAGTAAGAACCAGAAACATGAGTAAGAACCAGGAACATCAGTAAGAACCAGAAACATCAGTAAGAACCAGGAGCATCAGTAAGAACCAGGAACATCAGTAAGAACCAGGAGCATCAGTAAGAACCAGAAACATCAGTAAGAACCAGGAGCATCAGTAAGAACCAGGAGCATCAGTAAGAACCAGGAGCATCAGTAAGAACCAGAAACATGAGTAAGAACCAGGAGCATCAGTAAGAACCAGGAGCATCAGTAAGAACCAGAAACATCAGTAAGAACCAGGAGCATCAGTAAGAACCAGGAACATGAGTAAGAACCAGGAGCATCAGTAAGAACCAGAAACATCAGTAAGAACCAGAAACATCAGTAAGAACCAGGAACATCAGTAAGAACCAGAAACATCAGTAAGAACCAGGAGCATCAGTAAGAACCAGGAACATGAGTAAGAACCAGGAACATCAGTAAGAACCAGGAACATGAATAAGAACCAGGAACATCAGTAAGAACCAGAAACATCAGTAAGAACCAGGAACATCAGTAAGAACCAGGAGCATCAGTAAGAACCAGGAACATCAGTAAGAACCAGGAACATGAATAAGAACCAGGAACATGAATAAGAACCAGGAACATCAGTAAGAACCAGAAACATCAGTAAGAACCAGGAGCATCAGTAAGAACCAGGAGCATCAGTAAGAACCAGGAACATGAATAAGAACCAGGGGCATCAGTAAGAACCAGGAACATGAATAAGAACCAGGAACATCAGTAAGAACCAGAAACATCAGTAAGAACCAGGAGCATCAGTAAGAACCAGGAACATCAGTAAGAACCAGGAACATCAGTAAGAACCAGGAGCATCAGTAAGAACCAGAAACATCAGTAAGAACCAGGAACATCAGTAAGAACCAGGAGCATCAGTAAGAACCAGAAACATCAGTAAGAACCAGGAGCATCAGTAAGAACCAGGAGCATCAGTAAGAACCAGGAACATGAGTAAGAACCAGAAACATGAGTAAGAACCAGGAGCATCAGTAAGAACCAGGAACATCAGTAAGAACCAGGAACATCAGTAAGAACCAGGAGCATCAGTAAGAACCAGAAACATCAGTAAGAACCAGGAACATCAGTAAGAACCAGGAACATCAGTAAGAACCAGGAGCATCAGTAAGAACAAGGAACATCAGTAAGAACCAGGAACATGAGTAAGAACCAGGAACATCAGTAAGAACCAGAAACATCAGTAAGAACCAGGAACATGAGTAAGAACCAGGAGCATCAGTAAGAACCAGAAACATGAGTAAGAACCAGGAGCATCAGTAAGAACCAGGAGCATCAGTAAGAACCAGGAACATCAGTAAGAACCAGGAACATGAGTAAGAACCAGGAGCATCAGTAAGAACCAGGAACATCAGTAAGAACCAGGGGCATCAGTAAGAACCAGGAGCATCAGTAAGAACCAGGAGCATCAGTAAGAACCAGGAGCATCAGTAAGAACCAGGAGCATCAGTAAGAACCAGGAGCATCAGTAAGAACCAGAAACATGAGTAAGAACCATGTGTGTGTCCAGGGGAGCGGAAGGTGAAGGTGAAGAAGCCGAAGGTGGAGTTTCCCGTGTACGACCCCTCCCTCGACGACGGTCTCCACGGTAACCTCCAGCCCGGGAACGGTCTCCACGGATACGACGCCGCCCTGGAGGAGATCGAGGACCAGATGGACGACTGGCTCCAGGAGCAGCGGCCCAAGAAGAAGGTCTGTGTTATTAACGGGTTCCCAAAGCGGGGTCCGGGGCCCCAGTAGAGTAATGTCATGATCTGCCGCAGGCCTCTGATTGGTCGGAGGAGGACCTGAGTCTGCTGTCCCGCCTCATGGTGAAGTTTCCCGGGGGGACTCCGGGTCGGTGGGAGAGAATCGCCCACGAGCTGAACCGCGGCGTGGCAGAGGTCAGAGGTCACGCTTCAGAAACAGCTTTATGAGACGTGGACAGACACAGACGCATCTCGTCACAGAAGGGGGCGGGGCTTCACGAGGGGGAAAATAGAATCTTTAGAGAAACACAATTTTTCCCTCTTTTTAGCCATTTTCTGATTAAATATGAACTTATTTATCACATAAATAAAGTCAGGTGTAAATCAGGCCCATATGGATATTTTCTCACAGCAGATTGTTCAGTAGACGTGAAAAAACGGCAGTTGTAGCTAACCGTTAGCATTAGCGCGATGCTAACATGTAGCATCAAGTTAGCATTCTCCGTTATTCATGTATTTATGGGCTGTTGAACCACTTTGCTCCTCCCCATGTCTTTGTATCTTTATTCAGTAGAAACTATATTCATAATTCAGCATTTGTTAAAGTAGTTTATGAATAATTAGAGAAAGTTTGTATCAATAGATACTGAGGCATCTCTGGAATCGCCCATATATGGTCATTTTTGAAAACAGTTAAGATAAGATAAGATGGTACTTTATTGATCTCACAGATGGAGAAATTGCATTCGATGAGAGAGCATCTTTTTTTTTTCTTTGGTGAAAGATCGTTGTGTCGCGGCCGCCATCTTCACTGTTTTGGTCAGTGGGTCAAGGGGGAAAACAATTTTGAGAAATATCTAAACTTTCTCTAATTATTCATAAACTACTTTAACAAACGCTGAATTATAAATATAGTTTCTACTAAATAAAGATACAAAGACATGGGGAGGAGCAAAGTGGTTCAACAGCCCATAAATACATGAATAACGGAGAATGCTAACTTCATGCTACATGCTAGCATCGGGCTAATGCTAACGGTTAGCTAGCGCTTGCTACAACTGCCGTTTTTTCACTTTAACTGAACAATCTGCTGTGAGAAAATATCCATATGGGCCTGATTTACACCGGACTTTATTTATGTGATAAATAAGTTCATATTTAATCAGAAAATGGCTGAAAAGAGTGAAAATGTTGTTTCTCTAAAGCTTCTGTTTCCCCTCGACGAGGCCACGCCCTCTTCTGTGACGAGGTGCGTCTGTGTCTGTGCTGACCAGGAGTTCTGTTTCAGGTCACGACCAAAGTGAAGCAGGTGAAGGAGCAGGTGATCCACAGCCACACAGGTGAGACCAGCTCGGCTTTACCCAAATCTAAACGCTTCTGGACTGGAGAGCAACAGTGAAGCGCCTCATTTGAAAGCTAAGACCTACAAAACTGATCCTTCCTGTGTTCTGTGATTGGTCCAGGGCTGCAGAAGGTGAAGCTGTCCGAGCTCAAGGCCACGCCCCCAGTGACATCACTACCGGCAGACGATGACATCACGCAGAGAGAGGACGTGGTCTGCGAGGAGGGGGAGGAGTCTCCTGTGAGGAGGCGGGGCCAGGTGAAGGCCAAAGGTCGTCGTCAGGCGGACTTCGACCCCAACGCCCAGGAAGAGGAGGAGGAGCCTGAGCCGGACCCCGCCCCCTGTCCTCCCACAGGCTCCACCCCCTGGACACAGAACCAACAGCGCCTCCTGGAGGCGGCGCTGCAGCAGTTTCCCCGAGGAACAGCTGAGAGATGGACTCGCATCGCCGGAGCTGTGCCGGGGCGGAGCAAGGTACAGGCCACGCCCACCAGGCACAGGACACGCCCACTTAGCACAGGACACGCCCACCACGCACAGGACACGCCCACTTAGCACAGGACACGCCCACCACGCACAGGACTAATCAGAGTCTGGCTTCCTCTGAGTCGACCAATGAGACGAGCTTTTCCTGTGAACCCGCCTGTCGGGTCCAATCAGGAGAGAGGGGGCGGAGCTTGAAAGAAGAGGGAGGGACATTATCTATAGTCTCTCTTCACTTTGCAAAAGTACAGACGATCATGTAGCTGAGCAGACGATTGGTTCAGGAGCGGGAGGCGGGACATACAGCGCGGACTGACTTTGGTTTCTGATTTAGTTTGTGATTTAGTTTCTGATTTAGTTTCTGGTTTAGTTTGTGATTTAGTTTCTGATTTAGTTTGTGATTTAGTTTGTGATTTAGTTTCTGATTTAGTTTCTGATTTAGTTTCTGATATAGTTTCTGATTTAGTTTCTGGTTTAGTTTGTGATTTAGTTTCTGATTTAGTTTCTGATTTAGTTTCTGATATAGTTTCTGATTTAGTTTGTGATTTAGTTTGTGATTTAGTTTCTGATTTAGTTTCTGATTTAGTTTCTGATTTAGTTTCTGGTTTAGTTTGTGATTTAGTTTGTGATTTAGTTTGTGATTTAGTTTCTGATTTAGTTTCTGATTTAGTTTCTGATTTAGTTTCTGGTTTAGTTTGTGATTTAGTTTGTGATTTAGTTTCTGATTTAGTTTGTGATTTAGTTTGTGATTTAGTTTCTGATTTAGTTTCTGATTTAGTTTGTGATTTAGTTTCTGATTTAGTTTGTGATTTAGTTTCTGATTTAGTTTCTGATTTAGTTTCTGATTTAGTTTGTGATTTAGTTTCTGATTTAGTTTCTGATTTAGTTTCTGATTTAGTTTCTGGTTTAGTTTGTGATTTAGTTTGTGATTTAGTTTGTGATTTAGTTTGTGATTTAGTTTCTGATTTAGTTTCTGATTTAGTTTCTGATTTAGTTTCTGGTTTAGTTTGTGATTTAGTTTGTGATTTAGTTTGTGATTTAGTTTCTGATTTAGTTTCTGATTTAGTTTCTGATTTAGTTTCTGGTTTAGTTTGTGATTTAGTTTGTGATTTAGTTTCTGATTTAGTTTGTGATTTAGTTTGTGATTTAGTTTCTGATTTAGTTTGTGATTTAGTTTCTGATTTAGTTTCTGATTTAGTTTCTGATATGGTTCTGAGTTTCTGATATGTTTCTGGTTTGGTTTCTGAGTTTCTGATATGTTTCTGGTTTGGTTTCTGAGTTTCTGATATGTTTCTGATATGTTTCTGGTTTGGTTTCTGAGTTTCTGATATGTTTCTGATATGTTTCTGGTTTGGTTTCTGAGTTTCTGATATGTTTCTGATATGTTTCTGGTTTGGTTTCTGAGTTTCTGATATGTTTCTGATATGTTTCTGGTTTGGTTTCCGAGTTTCTGATATGTTTCTGATATGGTTTCTGAGTTTCTGATATGTTTCTGATATGGTTTCTGAGTTTCTGATATGTTTCTGATATGTTTCTGGTTTGGTTTCTGATATGTTTCTGATATGTTTCTGGTTTGGTTTCTGAGTTTCTGATATGTTTCTGATATGTTTCTGGTTTGGTTTCCGAGTTTCTGATATGTTTCTGATATGGTTTCCGAGTTTCTGATATGGTTTCTGATATGTTTCTGGTATGGTTTCTGGTTTAGTTTCTGATATGTTTCCGAGTTTCTGATATGTTTCTGGTTTGGTTTCTGAGTTTCTGATGTGTTTCTGATTTGGTTTCTGATATAGTTTCTGGTATGGTTTCCGAGTTTCTGGTATGTTTCTGGTTTCGTTTCTGATTTGTTTCTGGTTTGGTTTCCTGTTCCCTCAGGACGAGTGCACGGCTCGGTACAAGGCTCTGGCGGAGCTGGTTCAGAAACGGAAACAGACCAAGACCTCGTGACCCTCGACCTCCCGGACTGTGTTGCCAAAGGTTTGTTACAGCCGGAGCCCCGCCCCCCTGGCCCCGCCCCCCCCGGACAGAGCGGTGCTGGCCCCGCCCCCTCCTTCAGTGCTGTTTATTTTTGTTAATGATTTAGTGCCTTAAACCGTCAAGTATTTATTACACTTTCAATAAAGTTTAAAAAACCTGTTTGTGCGTCTGTCTGAGAGCGCCCCCTGGTGTCTGAGAGCGCCCCCTGGTGTCTGAGAGCGCCCCTTGGTCTCTAACAGAGGCCGGGTTCGCGGCTGGCGGAGGCAAATTAAAGCCGGTCTCTAAAACAGGCCTTTTATTAGAAACTATAGCAGTAGAAATATTCCCCATGTTAGGAGTTTGTCTCATACTGGTGTAAATGAAAACTCAGGTGCAGGAAGTAACAAACTGAACCCGGGCCGAGGGCGACGCTGCGGAGGAGCTGATCCCAGCGTAACTTTGACACAGATTTAGACACTTTTCAAACCTCCTGTGACCATATTTGGAAACAGGGCAAATGTCGTGTGACCCTCCAGGGTTTTAATAAAGTCTCCATCGCGTCTTCAAAGCACGTCCAGCTGCTCCGTGTGCAGGTCAGTCCCACGCCTCAAAATAACTCCTCCCATCAGCGCGAGCGTCTCGTCTTCTCTCGGGTCAGTCTCATGATCGATCACAAACACAAACGCTCCGTCTAAACTCGCCTTTTACACAAGAGAACAACAAATAATCCGGTCCGGTAAAAACGAAACAGAAACCTGCAGTGACACTGATGTCAAAGCTCCGCTAACAGCAACGAAACACTTCCTGTTGTCCCGACAAAATAAAAGGCCTCAACGTTCCAGCCGCTGGGAGAGGGTTTGAAATGTTACTTAATAAATGAACCTAATATTTTAGGTGCAAATGGAACAAATCTCCTTTTTCTTCATTTTCCTGGTCGTCCGTTTTGCTCAAAAAGAAATAAAGGCCTGTCTCTAATTGTGGCCTGGTTCCAATAAAGGCCTGGTCCTGATGCCCTGGAGTAAATAAAGGCCCCGGCCGATATTAGAACATTTACGGTAAGTTATGATGAACAATCCAGATGTTTTCAGCGGCGTTTGTGGACCAGATGCTCAGTATCACCAAGTTTGATCAGTTCAATGTATTTCAAACTAAATCAACCTTTTGAACAAAATAAAGCTTTTAAATTAAATACTTTATGATACTTTAACTGAAATGTCAAACAAATAAAACAAACCTGGGATAGAAACGTTTAACTGTTTATTTGGATTTTGCAAAAAATGATAAATGTGAAACAATGAAAACATGAGCATTAGTGAATAGAGTGACAAAATAAACACAGATACAAATACTCAGATAAAAATAATCTCAGATAAAAATACTCAGATAAAAATAAACTCAGATAAAAATACACAGATAAAAATAAACACAGATAAAAATACACAGATAAAAATAAACACAGATAAAAATAAACACAGATACAAATACACAGATAAAAATAAACACAGATAAAAATAAACACAGATACAAATACACAGATAAAAATAAACACAAAAATACACAGATAAAAATACACAGATACAAATACACAGATAAAAATAAACACAGATACAAATACACACAGATACAAATACACAGTTAAAAATAAACACAAAAATACACAGATAAAAATAAACACAGATACAAATACACAGATAAAAATAAACACAAAAATACACAGATAAAAATAAACACAGATACAAATACACAGATAAAAATACACAGATAAAAATAAACACAGATAAAAATAAACACAGATACAAATACACAGATAAAAATAAACACAGATACAAATACACACAGATACAAATACACAGATAAAAATAAACACAGATACAAATACACAGATACAAATACACAGATAAAAATAAACACAAAAATACACAGATAAAAATACACACAGATACAAATACACAGATAAAAATAAACACAGATAAAAATACACACAGATACAAATAAACACAGATAAAAATACACACAGATACAAATACACAGATAAAAATAAACACAGATACAAATACACACAGATACAAATACACAGATAAAAATAAACACAGATAAAAACACACAGATAAAAATAAACACAAAAATACACAGATAAAAATAAACACAAAAATACTCAGATAAAAATAAACACAGATAAAAATACAGATACAAATACACAGATAAAAATAAACACAAAAATACACAGATAAAAATAAACACAGATACAAATACACAGATAAAAATAAACAAAAAATACACAGATAAAAATAAACAAATAAACACAGATAAAAATACTCAGATAAAAATAATCTCAGATAAAAATACTCAGATAAAAATAAACTCAGATAAAAATACACAGATAAAAATAAACACAGATAAAAATACACAGATAAAAATAAACACAGATAAAAATAAACACAGATACAAATACACAGATAAAAATAAACACAGATAAAAATAAACACAGATACAAATACACAGATAAAAATAAACACAAAAATACACAGATAAAAATACACAGATACAAATACACAGATAAAAATAAACACAGATACAAATACACACAGATACAAATACACAGTTAAAAATAAACACAAAAATACACAGATAAAAATAAACACAGATACAAATACACAGATAAAAATAAACACAAAAATACACAGATAAAAATAAACACAGATACAAATACACAGATAAAAATACACAGATAAAAATAAACACAGATACAAATAAACACAGATACAAATACACAGATAAAAATAAACACAGATACAAATACACACAGATACAAATACACAGATAAAAATAAACACAGATACAAATACACAGATACAAATACACAGATAAAAATAAACACAAAAATACACAGATAAAAATACACACAGATACAAATACACAGATAAAAATAAACACAGATAAAAATACACACAGATACAAATAAACACAGATAAAAATACACACAGATACAAATACACAGATAAAAATAAACACAGATACAAATACACACAGATACAAATACACAGATAAAAATAAACACAGATAAAAACACACAGATAAAAATAAACACAAAAATACACAGATAAAAATAAACACAAAAATACTCAGATAAAAATAAACACAGATAAAAATACACAGATACAAATACACAGATAAAAATAAACACAAAAATACACAGATAAAAATAAACACAGATACAAATACACAGATAAAAATAAACACAAAAATACACAGATAAAAATAAACACAGATAAAAATACACAGATAAAAATACTCAGATAAAAATAAACACAGATAAAAATACACAGATAAAAATACACAGATAAAAATAAACACAAAAATACACAGATAAAAATAAACACAGATAAAAATACACAGATAAAAATACTCAGATAAAAATAAACACAGATAAAAATACACAGATAAAAATACACAGATAAAAATACACAGATAAAAATAAACACAAAAATACACAGATAAAAATAAACACAGATAAAAATACACACAGATACAAATACACAGATAAAAATAAACACAAAAATACACAGATAAAAATACACACAGATAAAAATACACAGATAAAAATAAACACAGATAAAAATACTCAGATAAAAATAAACAGATAAAAATACACAGATAAAAATAAACACAGATAAAAATAAACACAGATAAAAATAAACACAGATAAAAATACACAGATAAAAATACTCAGATACAAATACACAGATAAAGCATAAATCACTTTGCTGCTTTTCTGAGTGATTTCACTGTGAACATCACAGACAGAAGCAGAGACTGAGGAATCTCTTCAATCTGTGGCTTTATTTACATTTGACATGAACAATGTCAGAAAAGTTGATTCAATAATAAACAGATGATATTTTTAACTGGACCAAAACTCAGCCTCCTGACCTAAACTAAGTGCATGCCCTGTTCCTCTCGTCTGTCCTCTCCTCTCATCCATCCTCTCATTCACTCCAGCTCCACTCAACATCATCTTCTCAATCAGCGAATCCAGCTGGTCATATTTGGAAACTGAATCTGGGTTCTGATTGATCTGCTGCTTAATCTGTTCGGCTTCATACAGGCACATTTTTCTCTGTCGTTGAAGTGCGGCCAGTTCCTTCTCCAGATCCTCCAACTGACTGGTCTTCTCCTCACTCTGGGCTTTGTTCTTCTCGTATCTGGCCTTCATTTCTTTATCAATCTTTTTCACAATTCTGGTCTTGTTCACATATATCTTGTTATCTTTCACATGATCTTCCGCTGGACATTTTCCAGAGCAGGAGGTGCATCTTCCATTTTTCATTGCCTCACACCGGGATGAACTGAGGGCAATGGTGCATCCTGGGTAATGACAGTTCTCCTCACATTTGTCACAAACAGTGGCTCCACTACGAAAAGCCCAGCCCCAAAACCCAGAGCCTGGAATCGTCTCTTTCTCTCTGTAGTGTTCTACTACGTTTATGGTGAAGTCCTCGTTCTTTTTCATCTCTTCTTCATATTTGATCAGTTCCTCTTTGTTTGTCTCAATCACCTTTTCTTTCATCAGTATAGTTTGAACTCTCTCCTTCAGGTTCTGGATACAGGCCTTGAGATGGACTCCCTTCCTCAACTGTGTTTTCATCAGGGACTGAGGACGACATCGTCCAAGGAACTCTGTCAGGTCTTCCAGTCCATTGTTTGACATTTCAAAATCCTTTTCTGCTCTTTCAGCTTCTCCGTCTTCGATCTTTTCCTTTTGACGGTTGTTGAAGCAGAAATGAACTGGGTCGTCGTTCTGGTCTCTGGCACATTGAACCTTTGCTTCTTCTAAAGCTCTGAGAGCATCTGAGGGTTCCCTTCCATCTGAGTGAGTCATCAAGGCCACAGTGTTCTGCTCCAAGTCTCTCCCAAACAGAGAAGTGACTGAGTTAAAGATTGAGGCTGTTCTGTCGTCCAGTCTGTTCACTGAGGCCTTCAGCACCAAACCCACTGCATCGATGGTCTTCACTCCATCAGGAATAGAGAGCAGGGCCTGCAGGTGTTTGATCACCTCATCATACTCTGGTCCTCTGGTGCCTCTGAATCCTGGAGTGTCGATGATGCTCAGAGAATAAGGAACAGTTTTCTCCTCGAACCCAAACACTTCATAAACCGACACAGCAGAGGTTTGAGTTTCTGTCTGAGGCCTGTTCTTCTCTTCTTCAACGATCTGAAACCAGACTTTATCTTCAAACTTCACCCCCATCACAAAGTTGACCAGGGCGTTGATGAGAGTGGACTTCCCTGACCCTGTGGCCCCCACCAGGAGGATGGTTTTGTTTGGATATTTATCATCTCTGTTTCCAACAGTGAATCTCCTGAGTTTAGAGTCTTCATCAGAAAGTCCGTCCAGATTCAGTCTCTGTACTTTGAGCTGGTGACGAGCAGGAGGACCATCGTCTAATTTAACACTCTTTGAGATGTCTGTGGCCCTGAGGAGACAAATACACCTGAGTGAGAGACCATTAAATAACTGTAGTGAGTGATGTGTTCCTAACTCGGGTTCTTGTTTAAAGGGACTATACAGAGTTTAAACATTTTAAAACTAAGTATGTTCCTCCATGTCCTCGTGTAGAATGAGCTCAGACCTGTTCACCACAACCGCCTCTGAAACCCTGTCACTCAGGAAGGTGTTACTTCAGGTCTGCAGAGGCGTCATGCACGAGCTTAATATAGAAGCTGCAGTTACACGTATGACCTGAGGTGGCAGGAGTGAGTATAAAATGGCTAACTTGCATCTAGTCCCTTTAATGCCTCTGTAACGGCTGGACTTTTCCACATGAAACAAAAACTGTCCCAAAGTCCAGCGTCTTCTCTCTCCGCACAGATGAACTAAGGTCACATGACTGTCTCATAAAGGCGCCCCAGAGTGGAGACAAAAGGACTTTCCACAGATGAATGTGTCAGCTTTTTTAATCCAATCACTTCCAAATAATGACCCGGGAAATATCTCTGTACTTTTCTCTAGTTCATTAAAAGTGTGTTTTTGACTGACCTTCTTGAGCCTGGTGTTTGGAGATCACTGGGCATCAGCTTGTGCTCAAGCTGTGGGTGAGAAAACACAGTCAGACAAGAGTCACTGTGGACGAGTGCCAGGGGAAAGAAGATTTCACAAGTGAAAGCAACACACACAAAACACAGAGAGTTCTCAGTGTGTGGCATCTTTCTGTCCGCTCTTTGACAGAAAGTTCAGACGGTTTTACGACCAGACTTTCCAGACTTTTTTCCAGAAAAAGAGAGTGAGCAAAGTTTGTTTCTGCTGCTCTGGGGGAGCACACAGACAGACGGACACAAAGGAAACTCATTTAGACAGTTCTACTGCAGAGAGACTTGATGATAACAGGCCTTTAATAGACTTGTGTTGCAGCTCGGACTCAGCTTTACTTTAAAGCCGCTTCTTTAACACCAGATCCACATCCACAGCCGCTTCCTTTCTCTTTGACAGCCCTCCTCCTTCTGGAGAATATCGTTAAAAAGTGCAGTGGTTTCTGTAATTCAGCTTGTACTGTGTAAATAATATACGATACAGACTCATTTCATGCAGTGGCGTTAGCATAGCCTTCATTTGTTAACATTTGTATAATTATGGCTCAGCTTGTAAAAAACCCAAATAACAAATGTGAATGTGAATTATAAGAAATAAAGTTGATTTACAGAATGTCACTCTGCATGTCATGAGTCTATATCATATATTCATTTCACGTTTTGAGTTGAATACACATTCACCTGTAGGTTTTATATGGTTTTGTGATGGACGACATCATTGCTATTTCTTAAACACAAACATAAAAAAACTGCAAAGATGTTTTGATTTGGTTAAAAACTTTCCTGACCTGAAAAAAGTCATTTGTAAATGTGGTTTTTGAAAAAGCTTCTTCTACCTCTCCTGTGTTGTCTGTAGATTGTTATTGAGCGACTTCCACATCCAAAAAGCGCCGCTGCTCATGAACAACATGTGACACAGATGAACTCATCTGACTGGGATCCTTCAGGCCAAACCTGATGTCAGTCGTTTTCTGTTTTTACCAGAGGTCCCGGGGTCGTTCTAACCCATTCAAATATAGCTCTGTTTGTATGTTTGCGTTTCTGCTGGTGTTTGCTGTGCATCCATCTTTGACCTGGCCTAACGTTAGACCTTTTGTCTCCTTAGAACAACTATAAGTGCACTGAAGGCCTGTTCATGCTCCACAAGACCCAGAGCTGCGAGAACAAGATGGCGTCATGTTGTTCTCGCAGCTCCTGTTCGGCAGGTCTCGCTGACGCATCAGCTCAGCAGAACTATTTCGGCTGCGAGAACTCTGGCTGTGATTGGCTGGATGTTTAGTGGGCGGGGTTATTTTGGCGGAAGCGGGAAGCGGGAATCCAATGTTTACGTCCTAACACCGGTGCGGAAAACGAGGACGACATGGAGAGTTCTGAGGCATCGCTCGCGGCAGTAAAATACTTCACTGAAGGACAAGGACACGCACACGTACAGAAGTCCTGGTGAGGAACACGAGGACGAAGAGGAAACAGAAGAGCTGGAGCTGCTGCGTGAAAGAGGTGAGTGATAAAGAAAAGTGGTTCAGGCTCGTGGACGGAGGAACTTTTACACTTTAGATCCTTCATCAAACACCGGGAAACGTCACCAACATGTTCATGAAGGTTCTTGGATGGACAAACCCGCACTGAGCTACACAGACTCAAACATCATGGTTTTACCGAGAGACACGGAGGTAAACTTTAACGTTAACGTTTCTTTGGCCGTGGCAGTTCTGCAGAAACACGTCTTGTGGAGGATGAGATGTCAGAGCCCAGACAAACTTTGTTCTCGTTCTTTTCGCCTCAAGAACAAAGTTCTTGCCTCTTGTGGAGTCTGAAGAGGCCGTTAGGAGCTGCAGAAGGAAAAATCAAAAGGAGGAAACATAGTTCTCACCGTCCTCGTCACGTCTTCAACTGATGGTGTCATTTCTGAAGCAAAGAACAGTGGAGACTCCATGCTCCGTCTCCGTCTGTAAGTTTGTTTAGAAAGAGACGTCAAGAGTGGCTTAAAGGAACAGGCCACCGTTTTTACATACTGAGATATGTTCTTACCTAACCTTAGCTGAGTTAATATATCCCCGTCTGGTCTTTGTCCGTGCGCTCTGTCACGCAAACGGAGCCTCTCCCACATGCTTCTACTGACGGAAGTGAGCGGGGAAGTCTTTAGGAGTTACTGCGCGGATGTTTTGCTTCTATCGTGAGCTTTTTTGGAGCTATGTGACATGTGGGAGAGGCTGCGTATGTGTGAGCGCACGGACAAAGACCAGACAGGGATATATTAACTCGGCTAAGGTTAGGTAAGAACATATCTCAGTGTGTAAAAACGGTGGCCTATTCCTTTAAGAGGACGTACATTACATTGTTGACGGTCCCTAACCGTGAGCGCATTGGGCTACCGTATCAGCGGTCATAGTCACGCACAACATAACAGCGTTACGGCTTCACTGGCCTTTTGCGGATGACGGCTCACCTGACCGCGGTGAGGCGCCGTGGTGTTTTTCACTCTGTCATTGTCCGCTGCTTCTGTGTGTCGCTTTGGAGACGTTATATTCACTCACGTTTCTCCTGTGCGTCCCACATTGGGCATAAAAGTTGTGTAATGTGTGCTGACCTTAAAATATCATGGTGAAAGTCATCAGAGCAGAGAATACACTGCGTTCCAAATTATTATGCAATGACATTTTTCTAAGATTTTCTAAATTGTCAACTCAAATGAGAGTCAGCATAATTTTTAAGTCTTTACCTGGTCGAGGATCATCTAAATGTGGTGGAAAAAACCTCCCAGTGAAAACAGTATTTTTTTCAAAAATAAATATAGTAAAAACCTCAAAATCCACTGTTCCAAATTATTCTGCAACTCATCGTTTCAATACATTTTAAAGCTTGTAATTAACTGAAAATGATCATTTGTTGAATTTGTAGCATCAGGAGGTCATATTTACTGAAATCAAAAGATATTTCAATCAAAAAAATATTAACAGGTCAAGTTATATTTTAACATTGGAGCCCTTGTGTGAAGCAGCTTCAAAATTCTTAAATCCATTAAAATTGTGAGTTTTTGGACAGTTTCTGCTTGGATTTCTTTGCAGGATGTCAGAATAGCCTCCCAGAGCTGCTGTTTGGATGAAAACTGCCTCCCACCCTCAGAGAAGTTTTTTTTGTTGAGGCTCCAAAGGTTCTCAACAGGGCTGAGGTCAGGGGAGGAGGGGGTCCACATCATGAGTTTCTCTCCTTTTATGCCCATAGCAGCCAGTGATGCAGAGGTTTTCTTTACAGCAGGACATGGTGCGTTGTCAGGATGAAGATGATTTTGTTCGGGAAAGCACGGCTCTTCTTTTTGTAGCATAGAAGACAGTGGTCAGTCAGAGAGAGGTCATTTTCACACCTTCAGTGAGCCTAAAAGGGCCTAAAGGGGCCGACCAGCTCTCTCACCATGACTCTGGCCCCAAACATGACTCCGCCCCCTCTTTACTGACGTCACAGCCTTATCGGGACATTGTGGTCATTCACCAACCATCCACTACTCCATTGATCTGACCATCCAGGGTCACACGGCCTCATCAGTGAACAAGACTGTTTGAAAATGAGTCTCATGTATTTCTGAGCCACTGCAGCCGTTTCTGCTTCAGCTTCAATGAACAGTTTAGGGGAGGCCGGAGAGAAGGTTTATGCACAACTGCAGCCTCTGGAGGGTCCGACACCTTCATGTTCGGGAGACTCCAGAGGCACCAGCAGCTTCAAATACCTGCTGTGTAGCATCTGTTCTCTTAATCTGATGTTTGTCTGGCAGAAACCGTCCTCATTGTGCCTTTATCTGCACAAACCTGTGTGTGTCTGAATCATCCACAAATCTCTGATCAGTTCGATGATTACGCTTAATCTTTACTGAAATATCGAAGGTTTTCACACCTAGACCAAGACATTCAACTATTTCACGCTTTTCATCAGCAGAAAGACCCTTTTTCTTTCCCATATTGCTTGAAAATGATGATCTGCTTATTAAAGTGGAACATCCTTTTTCAGTAGTTTTTCCCTTAACTGGACTTAACCTGAAAACTAATCATCCCAGGTCTGAGATTAATGTCAGTGATTCAAAGAGCCCGAAGACACGACACCATCCATGAGTTTCATTATTATTGGTTTTTTTTTTACCTTTTTGACACAAAAATCCAATTTGCATAATAATTTGGAACGCAGTGTAGACCCAGCTCCAAACCCAGCTTTGAGAATAGATTAACGGCGATATTTTTTTTATCGCCCGATAAGAGTCTCGCGTTAATTATATATATATATATATATATATATATATATATATATATATACAATATTTCCAAGGTGAAACACATTGTGAAAGTTTGTCCTCACTCACTGTGGGACTTGACCCTGTGACCAGTTGGGTTGGACTTACGTGGGACTTGCACTAAGTGAGCGCCTCCCTCCTCTGGGAGAGCCCGAGTCTGAGTCTGAAGCCATGGTTTGGACCTAAAACAACAAAGGTTCATGTTTATTACAACTGACTGAAACATTACACTGATTCAAAATGATTTGTTTCAAGAGGCCACAGTGTGAACTCTCACTGGTCCACAGCGCCCCCTGTGGGTGTGATTCTGCAGTGTGAAAAACACTTGATATACAGAGCCTCTCGAAACTATACTCTGTTATTTAAAAAAAATAGAAAATCTGAAAGTGGGGCGTGCATAAGTATCATACAGATGAATGAATACTTTGTGAACCCCTTTTGTCTTCTGGGTCTGACTCTACAAGATTAACACATGTAGAGACTGACATTTTCGCCCATTCCTCTTTACAAAACAACTCCAGCTCTGTCACATTAGAAGGAGAGCGTTTGTGAACAGCAGTTTTCAGATCTTTCCACAGATTTTCAATAGGATTTAGGTCAGGACTTTGACTGGGCCATTCTAACACATTAATATGTTTTTATTGAACCATTCCATTGTAGATTTATCTTTGTGTTTAGGGTCATTGTCCTGCTGAAGGTGAAGCTCCGCCTTCTCCACAGCTTTATCCCTGACCTCTCTGGTGCTCCTTGACCTTCATGATGTTGTTTAGTGACCAACACACTCCGACCACAGCTCTGAGGGCCTAAAAGAACAGCTGTAATTATACTGAGAGTAGATCACACACAGGTGCCTCTATTTAACCGTTAGGCCAAGGTGTGAACATTCTGGAGTCATTATGAATGTTATAAATGCAATTTAATGCACTCAGAAAATGCTGTATGATACTAATGCAAGCCCCACTTTTCACTTTTCTATTTTCTGAAAAATAACAGAATCATGTATCATTTTGCTTTCACTTCACAGTCGTCTGTTACTTGTGTGTGAACGTTCAGTAAAAAAATCAAAATAAAATCTTTATGTTTAGGGCTGTAAACATGACAAAATGTGCAAAAGAAACAAAGAAATGAGAAGAAAACAAGGATGTAAACGCAACAAAAATTCAACAAAAATTCAACAAAAAAGTGACAAAAATTCAACAAAAAAATGACAAAAATTCAACAAAAATTCAACAAAAATTCAACAAAATTAAACAAAAAAATTCAACAAAAATTCAACAAAAATTCAACAAAAATTCAACAAAAAAGTGACAAAAATTCAACAAAAAAATGACAAAAATTCAACAAAAATTCAACAAAAATTCAACAAAAAAATGACAAAAATTCAACAAAAACTCAACAAAAATTCAACAAAAATTCAACAAAAAAGTGACAAAAATTCAACAAAAAAATGACAAAAATTCAACAAAAATTCAACACAAATTCAACACAAATTCAACAAAAAAATGACAAAAATTCAACAAAAATTCAACAAAAATTCAACAAAAATTCAACAAAAATTCAACAAAAAAATGACAAAAATTCAACAAAAATTCAACAAAAAAATGACAAAAATTCAACAAAAAATCAACAAAAATTCAACAAAAATTCAACAAAAATTCAACAAAAATTCAACAAAAATTCAACAAAAAAATGACAAAAATTCAACAAAAATTCAACAAAAAAATGACAAAAATTCAACAAAAAATCAACAAAAATTCAACAAAAATTCAACAAAAATTCAACAAAAATTCAACAAAAATGTGACAAAAATGTGACAAAAATGTGACAAAAATTCAACAAAAATGTGACAAAAATGTGACAAAAAATGACAAAAATTCAACAAAAATTCAACAAAAATTCAACAAAAAATCAACAAAAACTCAACAAAAATTCAACAAAAATTCAACAAAAAAGTGACAAAAATTCAACAAAAAAATGACAAAAATTCAACAAAAATTCAACACAAATTCAACACAAATTCAACAAAAAAATGACAAAAATTCAACAAAAACTCAACAAAAATTCAACAAAAAAATTCAACAAAAAAATTCAACAAAAACTCAACAAAAATTCAACAAAAATTCAACAAAAAAGTGACAAAAATTCAACAAAAAAATGACAAAAATTCAACAAAAATTCAACAAAAATTCAACAAAAATTCAACAAAAAAATGACAAAAATTCAACAAAAATTCAACAAAAAAATGACAAAAATTCAACAAAAAAATGACAAAAATTCAACAAAAATTCAACAAAAATTCAACAAAAATTCAACAAAAATTCAACAAAAAAATGACAAAAATTCAACAAAAATTCAACAAAAAAATGACAAAAATTCAACAAAAAATCAACAAAAATTCAACAAAAATTCAACAAAAATTCAACAAAAATGTGACAAAAATGTGACAAAAATGTGACAAAAATTCAACAAAAATGTGACAAAAATGTGACAAAAAATGACAAAAATTCAACAAAAATTCAACAAAAATTCAACAAAAATTCAATAAAAAATCAACAAAAATTCAACAAAAATTCAACAAAAATGTGACAAAAATGTGACAAAAATGTGACAAAAATTCAACAAAAATGTGACAAAAATGTGACAAAAAATGACAAAAATTCAACAAAAATTCAACAAAAATTCAACAGAAAAAGAAAAGAAAAAAAAACATTAAAAAGGCGACTCAACACAGCAACAACACGAGGAAAAGATCAGTTTGTGGGTCTTAGCTTTCAAATGAGGTGCTACACAGGCCTATAGCCAAAGAGGACAGAATGCATTTGGTTCAGGCGGGAGGTCAGAGGTTAAATAAATACAAATAAACCCTCAGATCGAGAGGATTCAGCAGAGAAAGAAGGATTCAAACAGTGGTTCAAACTGTTCATTTCCTGCTTCTGCCACAGACTGGAATCGAGGCTCCACAAACACACGGACCCTCTGCTCTCAGACTAAACCCTCTGCTCTCAGACTCTGCTGTTTCTAAACCGACTAAACCGACTCTGCTCCGACTTTACTGCAGTTTTAACACATTTAAACAGAACAAAGACTCACCTGGATCTGACGACGACGCTGCCTCCAATACTTCCACTTCTCCTTTTACCAACGGCGTCAGGCTTTGGTTTAGGGCGAAAAGGGGAAACATCACATGTGCTCAGGGCTGGACTGGGACTGAAAAACAGCCCTGGACTCTGACCAGCCTGGCCTTAACGGAGCGCATTCTCCTGTTCGGCTTTACCCAAATCTAAAAGCTGCTCGACTGGAGAGCAACACTGTAACGGGTCATTTGAAAGCTGAGACCGGAAAAAGTGACATTTTGTCATATTTTTGTTGTTTTTTCATTACTTTTTTTGTGGCTTTTTATTGTGTTTTTGTCACTTTTTTCAATCATTTTTTTTGCTGTTTTTGTCACTTTTTTCTATAATTTTTTGCTTTTTTTTGTCACTTTTTTCTGTCATTTTTTGCTTTTTTTGTCACTTTTTTCAATCATAAAGCTGCTTCTTTAACACCAGATCCACATCCACAGCCGCTTCCG
This sequence comes from Gobius niger, assembly GCF_951799975.1. Lineage (NCBI taxonomy): Eukaryota > Metazoa > Chordata > Actinopteri > Gobiiformes > Gobiidae > Gobius > Gobius niger. The sequence continues at coordinate 33,497 of NW_027639181.1, read as the reverse complement.
TTCTCTTTGACAGCCCTCGTCCTTCTGGACCAAACCTAATATCAAAGTTTGTTAACTGTAAACTCGTTAAATTAGAATATCGTTAAAAAGTGCAGTGGTTTCTGTAATTCAGCTTGTACAGTGTAAATAATATACGATATAGACTCATTTCATGCAGTGGCGTTAGCATAGCCTTCATTTGTTAACATTTGTATAATTATGGCTCAGCTTGTAAAAAACCCAAATAACAAATGTGAATGTTTTTAAATTTAAAGAAATAAAGTTGATTTACAGAATGTCACTCTGCATGTCATGAGTCTATAGCATATATTCATTTCACATTTTGAGTTGAATACACATTCACCTGTAGGTTTTATATGGTTTTGTGATGGATGACGTCATTGCTATTTCTTAAACACAGAAATAGAAATAAACTGTTCAAAGATGTTTTGATTTGGTTAAAAACTTTCCTGACCTGAAAAAAGTCATTTGTAAATGTGGTTTTTGAAAAAGCTTCTTCTACCTCTCCTGTGTTGTCTGTAGATTGTTATTGAGCGACTTCCACATCCAAAAAGCGCCGCTGCTCATGAACAACATGTGACACAGATGAACTCATCTGACTGGGATCCTTCAGGCCAAACCTGATGTCAGTCGTTTTCTGTTTTTACCAGAGGTCCCGGGGTCGTTCTAACCCATTCAAATATAGCTCTGTTTGTATGTTTGCATTTCTGCTGGTGTTTGCTGTGCATCCATCTTTGACCTGGCCTAACGTTAGACCTTTTGTCTCCTTAGAATAACTATAAGTGCACTGAAGGCCTGTTCATGCTCCACAAGACCCAGAGCTGCGAGAACAAGATGGCGTCATGTTGTTCTCGCAGCTCCTGTTCGGCGGGTCTCGCTGACGCATCAGCTCAGCAGAACTATTTCGGCTGCGAGAACTCTGGCTGTGATTGGCTGGATGTTTAGTGGGCGGGGTTATTTTGGCGGAAGCAGGAAGCGAGAATCCAATGTTTACGTCCTGACACCGGTGCGGAAAACGGGGACGACATGGAGAGTTCTGAGGCCCCACTCACGGCAGTAAAATACTTCACTGAAGGACAAGGACACGCACACGTACAGAAGTCCTGGTGAGGAACACGAGGACGAAGAGGAAACAGAAGAGCTGGAGCTGCTGCGTGAAAGAGGCGAGTGATAAAGAAAAGTGGTTCAGGCTCGTGGACAGAGGAACTTTTACACTTTAGATCCTTCATCAAACACCGGGAAACGTCACCAACATGTTCATGAAGGTTCTCTGATGGACAAAGCCGCACTGAGCTACACAGACTCAAACATCATGGTTTTACCGAGAGACTTGGAGGTAAACGTTAACGTTAACGTTTCTTTGGCCGTGGCAGTTCTGCAGAAACACGTCTTGTGGAGGATGAGATGTCAGAGCCCAGACAAACTTTGTTCTCGTTCTTTTCGCCTCAAGAACAAAGTTCTTGCCTCTTGTGGAGTCTGAAGAGGCCTTTAGGAGCTGCTGAAGGAAAAATCAAAAGGAGGAAACATAGTTCTTACCGTCCTCGTCACGTCTTCAACTGATGGTGTCATTTCTGAAGCAAAGAACAGTGGAGAGTCCATGCTCCGTCTCCGTCTGTAAGTTTGTTTAGAAAGAGACGTCAAGAGTGGCTTAAAGGAACAGGCCACCGTTTTTACATACTGAGATATGTTCTTACCTCACTTTAGTCGAGTTAATATATCCCCGTCTGGTCTTTGTCCGTGCGCTCTGTCACGCAAACGGAGCCTCTCCCACATGCTTCTACTGACGGAAGTGAGCGGGGAAGTCTTTAGGAGTTACTGCGCGGACGTTTTGCTTCTATCGTGAGCTTTTTTGGAGCTATGTGACATGTGGGAGAGGCTGCGTATGTGTGAGCGCACGGACAAAGACCAGACAGGGATATATTAACTCCACTAAGGTTAGGTAAGAACATATCTCAGTGTGTAAAAACGGTGGCCTATTCCTTTAAGAGGACGTACATTACATTGTTGACGGTCCCTAACCGTGAGCGCATTGGGCTACCGTATCAGCGGTCATAGTCACGCACAACATAACAGCGTTACGGCTTCACTGGCCTTTTGCGGATGACGGCTCACCTGACCGCAGTGAGGCGCCGCGGTGTTTTTCACTCTGTCATTGTCCGCTGCTTCTGTGTGTCGCTTTGGAGACGTTATATTCACTCACGTTTCTCCTGTGCGTCCCACATTGGGCATAAAAGTTGTGTAATGTGTGCTGACCTTAAAATATCATGGTGAAAGTCATCAGAGCAGAGAATACACTGCGTTCCAAATTATTATGCAAATGACATTTTTCTAAGATTTTCTAAATTGTCAACTCAAATGAGAGTCAGCATAATTTTTAAGTCTTTACCTGGTCGAGGATCATCTAAATGTGGTGGAAAAAACCTCCCAGTGAAAACAGTATTTTTTTCAAAAATAAATATAGTAAAAACCTCAAAATCCACTGTTCCAAGTTATTCTGCAACTCATCGTTTCAATACATTTTAAAGCTTGTAATTAACTGAAAATGGTCATTTGTTGAATTTGTAGCATCAGGAGGTCATATTTACTGAAATCAAAAGATATTTCAATCAAAAAAATATTAACAGGTCAAGTTATATTTTAACATTGGAGCCCTTGTGTGAAGCAGCTTCAAAATTCTTAAATCCATTAAAATTGTGAGTTTTTGGACAGTTTCTGCTTGGATTTCTTTGCAGGATGTCAGAATAGCCTCCCAGAGCTGCTGTTTGGATGAAAACTGCCTCCCACCCTCAGAGAAGTTTTTTTTGTTGAGGCTCCAAAGGTTCTCAATAGGGCTGAGGTCAGGGGAGGAGGGGGTCCACATCATGAGTTTCTCTCCTTTTATGCCCATAGCAGCCAGTGATGCAGAGGTTTTCTTTACAGCAGGACATGGTGCGTTGTCAGGATGAAGATGATTTTGTTCAGGAAAACACGGCTCTTCTTTTTGTAGCATAGAAGACAGTGGTCAGTCAGAGAGAGGTCATTTTCACACCTTCAGTGAGCCTAAAAGGGCCTAAAGGGGCCGACCAGCTCTCTCACCATGACTCTGGCCCCAAACATGACTCCGCCCCCTCTTTACTGACGTCACAGCCTTATCGGGACATTGTGGTCATTCACCAACCATCCACTACTCCATTGATCTGACCATCCAGGGTCACACGGCCTCATCAGTGAACAAGACTGTTTGAAAATGAGTCTCATGTATTTCTGAGCCACTGCAGCCGTTTCTGTTTCAGCTTCAATTAAACGTTTAGGGGAGGCCGGATAGAAGGTTTATGCACAACTGCAGCCTCTGGAGGGTCCGACACCTTCATGTTCAGGAGACTCCAGAGGCACCAGCAGCTTCAAATACCTGTCTGCTGCTTTGTGGCATCTGTTCTCTTAATCTGATGTTTGTCTGGCAGAAACCGTCCTCATTGTGCTTTTATCTGCACAAACCTGTGTGTGTCTGAATCATCCACAAATCTCTTATCAGTTCGATGATTACGCTTAATCTTTACTGAAATATCGAAGGTTTTCATACCTAGACCAAGACATTCAACTATTTCACGCTTTTCATCAGCAGAAAGACCCTTTTTCTTTCCCTTATTGCTTGAAAATGATGATCTGCTTAATAAAGTGGAACATCCTTTTTCAGTAGTTTTTCCCTTAACTGGACTTAACCTGAAAACTAATCATCCCAGGTCTGAGATTAATGTCAGTGATTCAAAGAGCCCGAAGACACGACACCATCCATGAGTTTCATTATTATTGGTTTTTTTTTTACCTTTTTGACACAAAAATCCAATTTGCATAATAATTTGGAACGCAGTGTAGACCCAGCTCCAAACCCAGCTTTGAGAATAGATTAACGGCGATATTTTTTTTATCGCCCGATAAGAGTCTCGCGTTAATTATATATATATATATATATATATATATATATATATATATACAATATTTCCAAGGTGAAACACATTGTGAAAGTTTGTCCTCACTCACTGTGGGACTTGACCCTGTGACCAGTTGGGTTGGACTTACGTGGGACTTGCACTAAGTGAGCGCCTCCCTCCTCTGGGAGAGCCCGAGTCTGAGTCTGAAGCCATGGTTTGGACCTAAAACAACAAAGGTTCATGTTTATTACAACTGACTGAAACATTACACTGATTCAAAATGATTTGTTTCAAGAGGCCACAGTGTGAACTCTCACTGGTCCACAGCGCCCCCTGTGGGTGTGATTCTGCAGTGTGAAAAACACTTGATATACAGAGCCTCTCGAAACTATACTCTGTTATTTTTCAAAAAATAGAAAATCTGAAAGTGGGGCGTGCAAAAGTATTCATACAGATGAATGAATACTTTGTGAACCCCTTTTGTCTTCTGGGTCTGACTCTACAAGATTAACACATGTAGAGACTGACATTTTCGCCCATTCCTCTTTACAAAACAACTCCAGCTCTGTCACATTAGAAGGAGAGCGTTTGTGAACAGCAGTTTTCAGATCTTTCCACAGATTTTCAATAGGATTTAGGTCAGGACTTTGACTGGGCCATTCTAACACATTAATATGTTTTTATTGAACCATTCCATTGTAGATTTATCTTTGTGTTTAGGGTCATTGTCCTGCTGAAGGTGAAGCTCCGCCTTCTCCACAGCTTTATCCCTGACCTCTCTGGTGCTCCTTGACCTTCATGATGTTGTTTAGTGACCACAGCTCTGAGGGCCTCACAGAACAGCTGTAATTATACTGAGAGTAGATTACACACAGGTGCCTCTATTTAACCGTTAGGCCAAGGTGTGAACATTCTGGAGTCATTAGGAATGTTTTAAAGGTGATTTAATGCACTCAGAAAATGCTGTATGATACTAATGCAAGCCCCACTTTTCACTTTTCTATTTTCTGAAAAATAACAGAATCATGTATCATTTTGCTTTCACTTCACAGTTGTCTGTTACTTGTGTGTGAACGTTCAGTAAAAAAATCAAAATAAAATCTTTATGTTTAGGGCTGTAAACATGACAAAATGTGCAAAAGAAACAAAGAAATGAGAAGAAAACAAGGATGTAAACGCAACAAAAATTCAACAAAAAAATTCAACAAAAAAATTCAACAAAAATTCAACAAAAATTCAACAAAAAAGTGACAAAAATTCAACAAAAAAATGACAAAAATTCAACAAAAATTCAACAAAAATTAAACAAAATTAAACAAAAAAATTCAACAAAAATTCAACAAAAATTCAACAAAAATTCAACAAAAATTCAACAAAAAAGTGACAAAAATTCAACAAAAAAATGACAAAAATTCAACAAAAATTCAACAAAAATTCAACAAAAATTCAACAAAAAAATGACAAAAATTCAACAAAAACTCAACAAAAATTCAACAAAAAAATTCAACAAAAAAATTCAACAAAAACTCAACAAAAATTCAACAAAAATTCAACAAAAAATCAACAAAAATTCAACAAAAATTCAACAAAAACTCAACAAAAATTCAACAAAAATTCAACAAAAAAATGACAAAAATTCAACAAAAATTCAACACAAATTCAACACAAATTCAACAAAAAAATGACAAAAATTCAACAAAAACTCAACAAAAATTCAACAAAAAAATTCAACAAAAAAATTCAACAAAAACTCAACAAAAATTCAACAAAAATTCAACAAAAAAGTGACAAAAATTCAACAAAAAAATGACAAAAATTCAACAAAAATTCAACAAAAATTCAACAAAAATTCAACAAAAAAATGACAAAAATTCAACAAAAATTCAACAAAAAAATGACAAAAATTCAACAAAAAAATGACAAAAATTCAACAAAAATTCAACAAAAATTCAACAAAAATTCAACAAAAATTCAACAAAAATTCAACAAAAAAATGACAAAAATTCAACAAAAATTCAACAAAAAAATGACAAAAATTCAACAAAAAATCAACAAAAATTCAACAAAAATTCAACAAAAATTCAACAAAAATGTGACAAAAATGTGACAAAAATGTGTCAAAAATTCAACAAAAATGTGACAAAAATGTGACAAAAAATGACAAAAATTCAACAAAAATTCAACAAAAATTCAACAAAAATTCAACAAAAATTCAACAAAAAATCAACAAAAACTCAACAAAAATTCAACAAAAATTCAACAAAAAAGTGACAAAAATTCAACAAAAAAATGACAAAAATTCAACAAAAATTCAACACAAATTCAACACAAATTCAACAAAAAAATGACAAAAATTCAACAAAAACTCAACAAAAATTCAACAAAAAAATTCAACAAAAATTCAACAAAAACTCAACAAAAATTCAACAAAAATTCAACAAAAAAGTGACAAAAATTCAACAAAAAAATGACAAAAATTCAACAAAAATTCAACAAAAATTCAACAAAAATTCAACAAAAAAATGACAAAAATTCAACAAAAATTCAACAAAAAAATGACAAAAATTCAACAAAAAAATGACAAAAATTCAACAAAAATTCAACAAAAATTCAACAAAAATTCAACAAAAATTCAACAAAAATTCAACAAAAAAATGACAAAAATTCAACAAAAATTCAACAAAAAAATGACAAAAATTCAACAAAAAATCAACAAAAATTCAACAAAAATTCAACAAAAATTCAACAAAAATGTGACAAAAATGTGACAAAAATGTGACAAAAATTCAACAAAAATGTGACAAAAATGTGACAAAAAATGACAAAAATTCAACAAAAATTCAACAAAAATTCAACAAAAATTCAATAAAAAATCAACAAAAAATTCAACAAAAATGTGACAAAAATGTGACAAAAATGTGACAAAAATTCAACAAAAAAAGAAAAGAAAAAAAAACATAAAAAAGGCGACTCAACACAGCAACAACACGAGGAAAAGATCAGTTTGTGGGTCTTAGCTTTCAAATGAGGTGCTACACAGGCCTATAGCCAAAGAGGACAGAATGCATTTGGTTCAGGCGGGAGGTCAGAGGTTAAATAAATACAAATAAACCCTCAGATCGAGAGGATTCAGCAGAGAAAGAAGGATTCAAACAGTGGTTCAAACTGTTCATTTCCTGCTTCTGCCACAGACTGGAATCGAGGCTCCACAAACACACGGACCCTCTGCTCTCAGACTAAACCCTCTGCTCTCAGACTCTGCTGTTTCTAAACCGACTAAACCGACTCTGCTCCGACTTTACTGCAGTTTTAACACATTTAAACAGAACAAAGACTCACCTGGATCTGACGACGACGCTGCCTCCAATACTTTCACTTCTCCTTTTACCAACGGCGTCAGGCTTTGGTTTAGGGCGAAAAGGGGAAACATCACATGTGCTCAGGGCTGGACTGGGACTGAAAAACAGCCCTGGACTCTGACCAGCCTGGCCTTAACGGAGCGCATTCTCCTGTTCGGCTTTACCCAAATCTAAAAGCTGCTCGACTGGAGAGCAACACTGTAACGGGTCATTTGAAAGCTGAGACCGGAAAAAGTGACATTTTGTCATATTTTTGTTGTTTTTTCATTACTTTTTTTGTGGCTTTTTATTGTGTTTTTGTCACTTTTTTCAATCATTTTTTTTGCTGTTTTTGTCACTTTTTTCTATAATTTTTTGCTTTTTTTTGTCACTTTTTTCTGTCATTTTTTGCTTTTTTTGTCACTTTTTTCAATCATAAAGCTGCTTCTTTAACACCAGATCCACATCCACAGCCGCTTCCGTTCTCTTTGACAGCCCTCCTCCTTCTGGACCAAACCTAATATCAAAGTTTGTTAACTGTAAACTCGTTAAATTAGAATATCGTTAAAAAGTGCAGTGGTTTCTGTAATTCAGCTTGTACAGTGTAAATAATATACGATATAGACTCATTTCATGCAGTGGCGTTAGCATAGCCTTCATTTGTTAACATTTGTATAATTATGGCTCAGCTTGTAAAAAACCCAAATAACAAATGTGAATGTTTTTAAATTTAAAGAAATAAAGTTGATTTACAGAATGTCACTCTGCATGTCATGAGTCTATAGCATATATTCATTTCACATTTTGAGTTGAATACACATTCACCTGTAGGTTTTATATGGTTTTGTGATGGATGACGTCATTGCTATTTCTTAAACACAGAAATAGAAATAAACTGTTCAAAGATGTTTTGATTTGGTTAAAAACTTTCCTGACCTGAAAAAAGTCATTTGTAAATGTGGTTTTTGAAAAAGCTTCTTCTACCTCTCCTGTGTTGTCTGTAGATTGTTATTGAGCGACTTCCACATCCAAAAAGCGCCGCTGCTCATGAACAACATGTGACACAGATGAACTCATCTGACTGGGATCCTTCAGGCCAAACCTGATGTCAATCGTTTTCTGTTTTTACCAGAGGTCCCGGGGTCGTTCTAACCCATTCAAATATAGCTCTGTTTGTATGTTTGCATTTCTGCTGGTGTTTGCTGTGCATCCATCTTTGACCTGGCCTAACGTTAGACCTTTTGTCTCCTTAGAATAACTATAAGTGCACTGAAGGCCTGTTCATGCTCCACAAGACCCAGAGCTGCGAGAACAAGATGGCGTCATGTTGTTCTCGCAGCTCCTGTTCGGCGGGTCTCGCTGACGCATCAGCTCAGCAGAACTATTTCGGCTGCGAGAACTCTGGCTGTGATTGGCTGGATGTTTAGTGGGCGGGGTTATTTTGGCGGAAGCAGGAAGCGAGAATCCAATGTTTACGTCCTGACACCGGTGCGGAAAACGGGGACGACATGGAGAGTTCTGAGGCCCCACTCACGGCAGTAAAATACTTCACTGAAGGACAAGGACACGCACACGTACAGAAGTCCTGGTGAGGAACACGAGGACGAAGAGGAAACAGAAGAGCTGGAGCTGCTGCGTGAAAGAGGCGAGTGATAAAGAAAAGTGGTTCAGGCTCGTGGACAGAGGAACTTTTACACTTTAGATCCTTCATCAAACACCGGGAAACGTCACCAACATGTTCATGAAGGTTCTCTGATGGACAAAGCCGCACTGAGCTACACAGACTCAAACATCATGGTTTTACCGAGAGACTTGGAGGTAAACGTTAACGTTAACGTTTCTTTGGCCGTGGCAGTTCTGCAGAAACACGTCTTGTGGAGGATGAGATGTCAGAGCCCAGACAAACTTTGTTCTCGTTCTTTTCGCCTCAAGAACAAAGTTCTTGCCTCTTGTGGAGTCTGAAGAGGCCTTTAGGAGCTGCTGAAGGAAAAATCAAAAGGAGGAAACATAGTTCTTACCGTCCTCGTCACGTCTTCAACTGATGGTGTCATTTCTGAAGCAAAGAACAGTGGAGACTCCATGCTCCGTCTCCGTCTGTAAGTTTGTTTAGAAAGAGACGTCAAGAGTGGCTTAAAGGAACAGGCCACCGTTTTTACATACTGAGATATGTTCTTACCTCACTTTAGTCGAGTTAATATATCCCCGTCTGGTCTTTGTCCGTGCGCTCTGTCACGCAAACGGAGCCTCTCCCACATGCTTCTACTGACGGAAGTGAGCGGGGAAGTCTTTAGGAGTTACTGCGCGGATGTTTTGCTTCTATCGTGAGCTTTTTTGGAGCTATGTGACATGTGGGAGAGGCTGCGTATGTGTGAGCGCACGGACAAAGACCAGACAGGGATATATTAACTCCACTAAGGTTAGGTAAGAACATATCTCAGTGTGTAAAAACGGTGGCCTATTCCTTTAAGAGGACGTACATTACATTGTTGACGGTCCCTAACCGTGAGCGCATTGGGCTACCGTATCAGCGGTCATAGTCACGCACAACATAACAGCGTTACGGCTTCACTGGCCTTTTGCGGATGACGGCTCACCTGACCGCGGTGAGGCGCCGTGGTGTTTTTCACTCTGTCATTGTCCGCTGCTTCTGTGTGTCGCTTTGGAGACGTTATATTCACTCACGTTTCTCCTGTGCGTCCCACATTGGGCATAAAAGTTGTGTAATGTGTGCTGACCTTAAAATATCATGGTGAAAGTCATCAGAGCAGAGAATACACTGCGTTCCAAATTATTATGCAATGACATTTTTCTAAGATTTTCTAAATTGTCAACTCAAATGAGAGTCAGCATAATTTTTAAGTCTTTAACTGGTCGAGGATCATTTAAATGTGGTGGAAAAAACCTCCCAGTGAAAACAGTATTTTTTTCAAAAATAAATATAGTAAAAACCTCAAAATCCACTGTTCCAAGTTATTCTGCAACTCATCGTTTCAATACATTTTAAAGCTTGTAATTAACTGAAAATGGTCATTTGTTGTATTTGTAGCATCAGGAGGTCATATTTACTGAAATCAGAAGATATTTCAATCAAAAAAGTATTAACAGGTCAAGTTATATTTTACCAAAGGAGCCCTTGTGTGAAGCAGCTTCAAAATTCTTAAATCCATTAAAATTGTGAGTTTTTGGACAGTTTCTGCTTGGATTTCTTTGCAGGATGTCAGAATAGCCTCCCAGAGCTGCTGTTTGGATGAAAACTGCCTCCCACCCTCAGAGAAGTTTTTTTTGTTGAGGCTCCAAAGGTTCTCAATAGGGCTGAGGTCAGGGGAGGAGGGGGTCCACATCATGAGTTTCTCTCCTTTTATGCCCATAGCAGCCAGTGATGCAGAGGTTTTCTTTACAGCAGGACATGGTGCGTTGTCAGGATGAAGATGATTTTGTTCAGGAAAACACGGCTCTTCTTTTTGTAGCATAGAAGACAGTGGTCAGTCAGAGAGAGGTCATTTTCACACCTTCAGTGAGCCTAAAAGGGCCTAAAGGGGCCGACCAGCTCTCTCACCATGACTCTGGCCCCAAACATGACTCCGCCCCCTCTTTACTGACGTCACAGCCTTATCGGGACATTGTGGTCATTCACCAACCATCCACTACTCCATTGATCTGACCATCCAGGGTCACACGGCCTCATCAGTGAACAAGACTGTTTGAAAATGAGTCTCATGTATTTCTGAGCCACTGCAGCCGTTTCTGCTTCAGCTTCAATGAACAGTTTAGGGGAGGCCGGAGAGAAGGTTTATGCACAACTGCAGCCTCTGGAGGGTCCGACACCTTCATGTTCAGGAGACTCCAGAGGCACCAGCAGCTTCAAATACCTGCTGTGTAGCATCTGTTCTCTTAATCTGATGTTTGTCTGGCAGAAACCGTCCTCATTGTGCCTTTATCTGCACAAACCTGTGTGTGTCTGAATCATCCACAAATTTCTTATCAGTTCGATGATTACGCTTAATCTTTACTGAAATATCGAAGGTTTTCATACCTGGACCAAGACATTCAACTATTTCACGCTTTTCATCAGCAGAAAGACCCTTTTTCTTTCCCATATTGCTTGAAAATGATGATCTGCTTATTAAAGTGGAACATCCTTTTTCAGTAGTTTTTCCCTTAACTGGACTTAACCTGAAAACTAATCATCCCAGGTCTCTGAGATTAATGTCAGTGATTCAAAGAGCCCGAAGACACGACACCATCCATGAGTTTCATTATTATTGGTTTTTTTTTTACCTTTTTGACACAAAAATCCAATTTGCATAATAATTTGGAACGCAGTGTAGACCCAGCTCCAAACCCAGCTTTGAGAATAGATTAACGGCGATATTTTTTTTATCGCCCGATAAGAGTCTCGCGTTAATTATATATATATATATATATATATATATATATATATATATATATATATATACAATATTTCCAAGGTGAAACACATTGTGAAAGTTTGTCCTCACTCACTGTGGGACTTGACCCTGTGACCAGTTGGGTTGGACTTACGTGGGACTTGCACTAAGTGAGCGCCTCCCTCCTCTGGGAGAGCCCGAGTCTGAGTCTGAAGCCATGGTTTGGACCTAAAACAACAAAGGTTCATGTTTATTACAACTGACTGAAACATTACACTGATTCAAAATGATTTGTTTCAAGAGGCCACAGTGTGAACTCTCACTGGTCCACAGCGCCCCCTGTGGGTGTGATTCTGCAGTGTGAAAAACACTTGATATACAGAGCCTCTCGAAACTATACTCTGTTATTTAAAAAAAACAGAAAATCTGAAAGTGGGGCGTGCATAAGTATCATACAGATGAATGAATACTTTGTGAACCCCTTTTGTCTTCTGGGTCTGACTCTACAAGATTAACACATGTAGAGACTGACATTTTCGCCCATTCCTCTTTACAAAACAACTCCAGCTCTGTCACATTAGAAGGAGAGCGTTTGTGAACAGCAGTTTTCAGATCTTTCCACAGATTTTCAATAGGATTTAGGTCAGGACTTTGACTGGGCCATTCTAACACATTAATATGTTTTTATTGAACCATTCCATTGTAGATTTATCTTTGTGTTTAGGGTCATTGTCCTGCTGAAGGTGAAGCTCCGCCTTCTCCACAGCTTTATCCCTGACCTCTCTGGTGCTCCTTGACCTTCATGATGTTGTTTAGTGACCAACACACTCCGACCACAGCTCTGAGGGCCTAAAAGAACAGCTGTAATTATACTGAGAGTAGATCACACACAGGTGCCTCTATTTAACCGTTAGGCCAAGGTGTGAACATTCTGGAGTCATTAGGAATGTTATAAATGCAATTTAATGCACTCAGAAAATGCTGTATGATACTAATGCAAGCCCCACTTTTCACTTTTCTATTTTCTGAAAAATAACAGAATCATGTATCATTTTGCTTTCACTTCACAGTCGTCTGTTACTTGTGTGTGAACGTTCAGTAAAAAAATCAAAATAAAATCTTTATGTTTAGGGCTGTAAACATGACAAAATGTGCAAAAGAAACAAAGAAATGAGAAGAAAACAAGGATGTAAACGCAACAAAAATTCAACAAAAAAATTCAACAAAAAAATTCAACAAAAATTCAACAAAAATTCAACAAAAAAGTGACAAAAATTCAACAAAAAAATGACAAAAATTCAACAAAAATTCAACAAAAATTCAACAAAATTAAACAAAAAAATTCAACAAAAATTCAACAAAAATTCAACAAAAATTCAACAAAAATTCAACAAAAAAGTGACAAAAATTCAACAAAAAAATGACAAAAATTCAACAAAAATTCAACAAAAATTCAACAAAAAAATGACAAAAATTCAACAAAAACTCAACAAAAATTCAACAAAAATTCAACAAAAAAGTGACAAAAATTCAACAAAAAAATGACAAAAATTCAACAAAAATTCAACACAAATTCAACACAAATTCAACAAAAAAATGACAAAAATTCAACAAAAACTCAACAAAAATTCAACAAAAAAATTCAACAAAAAAATTCAACAAAAACTCAACAAAAATTCAACAAAAATTCAACAAAAAAGTGACAAAAATTCAACAAAAAAATGACAAAAATTCAACAAAAATTCAACAAAAATTCAACAAAAATTCAACAAAAAAATGACAAAAATTCAACAAAAATTCAACAAAAAAATGACAAAAATTCAACAAAAAATCAACAAAAATTCAACAAAAATTCAACAAAAATTCAACAAAAATTCAACAAAAATTCAACAAAAAAATGACAAAAATTCAACAAAAATTCAACAAAAAAATGACAAAAATTCAACAAAAAATCAACAAAAATTCAACAAAAATTCAACAAAAATTCAACAAAAATTCAACAAAAATGTGACAAAAATGTGACAAAAATGTGACAAAAATTCAACAAAAATGTGACAAAAATGTGACAAAAAATGACAAAAATTCAACAAAAATTCAACAAAAATTCAACAAAAAATCAACAAAAACTCAACAAAAATTCAACAAAAATTCAACAAAAAAGTGACAAAAATTCAACAAAAAAATGACAAAAATTCAACAAAAATTCAACACAAATTCAACACAAATTCAACAAAAAAATGACAAAAATTCAACAAAAACTCAACAAAAATTCAACAAAAAAATTCAACAAAAAAATTCAACAAAAACTCAACAAAAATTCAACAAAAATTCAACAAAAAAGTGACAAAAATTCAACAAAAAAATGACAAAAATTCAACAAAAATTCAACAAAAATTCAACAAAAATTCAACAAAAAAATGACAAAAATTCAACAAAAATTCAACAAAAAAATGACAAAAATTCAACAAAAAAATGACAAAAATTCAACAAAAATTCAACAAAAATTCAACAAAAATTCAACAAAAATTCAACAAAAATTCAACAAAAAAATGACAAAAATTCAACAAAAATTCAACAAAAAAATGACAAAAATTCAACAAAAAATCAACAAAAATTCAACAAAAATTCAACAAAAATTCAACAAAAATTCAACAAAAATGTGACAAAAATGTGTCAAAAATTCAACAAAAATGTGACAAAAATGTGACAAAAAATGACAAAAATTCAACAAAAATTCAACAAAAATTCAACAAAAATTCAATAAAAAATCAACAAAAAATTCAACAAAAATGTGACAAAAATGTGACAAAAATGTGACAAAAATTCAACAAAAAAAGAAAAGAAAAAAAAACATAAAAAAGGCGACTCAACACAGCAACAACACGAGGAAAAGATCAGTTTGTGGGTCTTAGCTTTCAAATGAGGTGCTACACAGGCCTATAGCCAAAGAGGACAGAATGCATTTGGTTCAGTGAATACGATGAATATGTTAAATAAATACAAATAAACCCTCAGATCGAGAGGAGTCAGCAGAAGGATTCAAACAGTGGTTCAAACTGTTCATTTCCTGCTTCTGCCACAGACTGGAATCGAGGCTCCACAAACACACGGACCCTCTGCTCTCAGACTAAACCCTCTGCTCTCAGACTCTGCTGTTTCTAAACCGACTAAACCGACTCTGCTCCGACTTTACTGCAGTTTTAACACATTTAAACAGAACAAAGACTCACCTGGATCTGACGACGACGCTGCCTCCAATACTTTCACTTCTCCTTTTACCAACGGCGTCAGGGTTTGGTTTAGGGCGAAAAGGGGAAACATCACATGTGCTCAGGGCTGGACTGGGACTGAAAAACAGCCCTGGACTCTGACCAGCCTGGCCTTAACGGAGCGCATTCTCCTGTTCGGCTTTACCCAAATCTAAAAGCTGCTCGACTGGAGAGCAACACTGTAACGGGTCATTTGAAAGCTGAGACCGGAAAAAGTGACATTTTGTCATATTTTTGTTGTTTTTTCATTACTTTTTTTGTGGCTTTTTATTGTGTTTTTGTCACTTTTTTCAATCATTTTTTTTGCTGTTTTTGTCACTTTTTTCTATAATTTTTTGCTTTTTTTTGTCACTTTTTTCTGTCATTTTTTGCTTTTTTTGTCACTTTTTTCAATCATAAAGCTGCTTCTTTAACACCAGATCCACATCCACAGCCGCTTCCGTTCTCTTTGACAGCCCTCGTCCTTCTGGACCAAACCTAATATCAAAGTTTGTTAACTGTAAACTCGTTAAATTAGAATATCGTTAAAAAGTGCAGTGGTTTCTGTAATTCAGCTTGTACAGTGTAAATAATATACGATATAGACTCATTTCATGCAGTGGCGTTAGCATAGCCTTCATTTGTTAACATTTGTATAATTATGGCTCAGCTTGTAAAAAACCCAAATAACAAATGTGAATGTTTTTAAATTTAAAGAAATAAAGTTGATTTACAGAATGTCACTCTGCATGTCATGAGTCTATAGCATATATTCATTTCACGTTTTGAGTTGAATACACATTCACCTGTAGGTTTTATATGGTTTTGTGACGACATCATTGCTATTTCTTAAACACAGAAATAGAAATAAACTGTTCAAAGATGTTTTGATTTGGTTAAAAACTTTCCTGACCTGAAAAAAGTCATTTGTAAATGTGGTTTTTGAAAAAGCTCCTGCGCCGTCTGTAGATTGTTATTGAGCGACTTCCACATCCAAAAAGCGCCGCTGCTCATGAACAACATGTGACACAGATGAACTCATCTGACTGGGATCCTTCAGGCCAAACCTGATGTCAGTCGTTTTCTGTTTTTACCAGAGGTCCCGGGGTCGTTCTAACCCATTCAAATATAGCTCTGTTTGTATGTTTGCATTTCTGCTGGTGTTTGCTGTGCATCCATCTTTGACCTGGCCTAACGTTAGACCTTTTGTCTCCTTAGAATAACTGTAAGTGCACTGAAGGCCTGTTCATGCTCCACAAGACCCAGAGCTGCGAGAACAAGATGGCGTCATGTTGTTCTCGCAGCTCCTGTTCGGCAGGTCTCGCTGACGCATCAGCTCAGCAGAACTATTTCGGCTGCGAGAACTCTGGCTGTGATTGGCTGGATGTTTAGTGGGCGGGGTTATTTTGGCGGAAGCAGGAAGCGAGAATCCAATGTTTACGTCCTGACACCGGTGCGGAAAACGGGGACGACATGGAGAGTTCTGAGGCATCGCTCGCGGCAGTAAAATACTTCACTGAAGGACAAGGACACGCACACGTACAGAAGTCCTGGTGAGGAACACGAGGACGAAGAGGAAACAGAAGAGCTGGAGCTGCTGCGTGAAAGAGGCGAGTGATAAAGAAAAGTGGTTCAGGCTCGTGGACAGAGGAACTTTTACACTTTAGATCCTTCATCAAACACCGGGAAACGTCACCAACATGTTCATGAAGGTTCTCTGATGGACAAAGCCGCACTGAGCTACACAGACTCAAACATCATGGTTTTACCGAGAGACTTGGAGGTAAACTTTAACGTTAACGTTTCTTTGGCCGTGGCAGTTCTGCAGAAACACGTCTTGTGGAGAATGAGATGTCAGAGCCCAGACAAACTTTGTTCTTGTTCTTTTTGCCTCAAGAACAAAGTTCTTGCATCTTGTGGAGTCTGAAGAGGCCTTTAGGAGCTGCTGAAGGAAAAATCAAAAGGAGGAAACATAGTTCTCACCGTCCTCGTCACGTCTTCAACTGATGGTGTCATTTCTGAAGCAAAGAACAGTGGAGAGTCCATGCTCCGTCTCCGTCTGTAAGTTTGTTTAGAAAGAGACGTCAAGAGTGGCTTAAAGGAACAGGCCACCGTTTTTACATACTGAGATATGTTCTTACCTAACCTTAGCTGAGTTAATATATCCCCGTCTGGTCTTTGTCCGTGCGCTCTGTCACGCAAACGGAGCCTCTCCCACATGCTTCTACTGACGGAAGTGAGCGGGGAAGTCTTTAGGAGTTACTGCGCGGACGTTTTGCTTCTATCGTGAGCTTTTTTGGAGCTATGTGACATGTGGGAGAGGCTGCGTATGTGTGAGCGCACGGACAAAGACCAGACAGGGATATATTAACTCCACTAAGGTTAGGTAAGAACATATCTCAGTGTGTAAAAACACCGGCCTATTCCTTTAAGAGGACGTACATTACATTGTTGACGGTCCCTAACCGTGAGCGCATTGGGCTACCGTATCAGCGGTCATAGTCACGCACAACATAACAGCGTTACGGCTTCACTGGCCTTTTGTGGATGACGGCTCACCTGACCGCGGTGAGGCGCCGTGGTGTTTTTCACTCTGTCATTGTCCGCTGCTTCTGTGTGTCGCTTTGGAGACGTTATATTCACTCACGTTTCTCCTGTGCGTCCCACATTGGGCATAAAAGTTGTGTAATGTGTGCTGACCTTAAAATATCATGGTGAAAGTCATCAGAGCAGAGAATACACTGCGTTCCAAATTATTATGCAATGACATTTTTCTAAGATTTTCTAAATTGTCAACTCAAATGAGAGTCAGCATAATTTTTAAGTCTTTAACTGGTCGAGGATCATTTAAATGTGGTGGAAAAAACCTCCCAGTGAAAACAGTATTTTTTTCAAAAATAAATATAGTAAAAACCTCAAAATCCACTGTTCCAAGTTATTCTGCAACTCATCGTTTCAATACATTTTAAAGCTTGTAATTAACTGAAAATGGTCATTTGTTGAATTTGTAGCATCAGGAGGTCATATTTACTGAAATCAAAAGATATTTCAATCAAAAAAATATTAACAGGTCAAGTTATATTTTAACATTGGAGCCCTTGTGTGAAGCAGCTTCAAAATTCTTAAATCCATTAAAATTGTGAGTTTTTGGACAGTTTCTGCTTGGATTTCTTTGCAGGATGTCAGAATAGCCTCCCAGAGCTGCTGTTTGGATGAAAACTGCCTCCCACCCTCAGAGAAGTTTTTTTTGTTGAGGCTCCAAAGGTTCTCAATAGGGCTGAGGTCAGGGGAGGAGGGGGTCCACATCATGAGTTTCTCTCCTTTTATGCCCATAGCAGCCAGTGATGCAGAGGTTTTCTTTACAGCAGGACATGGTGCGTTGTCAGGATGAAGATGATTTTGTTCGGGAAAACACGGCTCTTCTTTTTGTAGCATAGAAGACAGTGGTCAGTCAGAGAGAGGTCATTTTCACACCTTCAGTGAGCCTAAAAGGGCCTAAAGGGGCCGACCAGCTCTCTCACCATGACTCTGGCCCCAAACATGACTCCGCCCCCTCTTTACTGACGTCACAGCCTTATCGGGACATTGTGGTCATTCACCAACCATCCACTACTCCATTGATCTGACCATCCAGGGTCACACGGCCTCATCAGTGAACAAGACTGTTTGAAAATGAGTCTCATGTATTTCTGAGCCACTGCAGCCGTTTCTGTTTCAGCTTCAATTAAACGTTTAGGGGAGGCCGGAGAGAAGGTTTATGCACAACTGCAGCCTCTGGAGGGTCCGACACCTTCATGTTCAGGAGACTCCAGAGGCACCAGCAGCTTCAAATACCTGTCTGCTGCTTTGTGGCATCTGTTCTCTTAATCTGATGTTTGTCTGGCAGAAACCGTCCTCATTGTGCTTTTATCTGCACAAACCTGTGTGTGTCTGAATCATCCACAAATCTCTTATCAGTTCGATGATTACGCTTAATCTTTACTGAAATATCGAAGGTTTTCATACCTAGACCAAGACATTCAACTATTTCACGCTTTTCATCAGCAGAAAGACCCTTTTTCTTTCCCTTATTGCTTGAAAATGATGATCTGCTTAATAAAGTGGAACATCCTTTTTCAGTAGTTTTTCCCTTAACTGGACTTAACCTGAAAACTAATCATCCCAGGTCTGAGATTAATGTCAGTGATTCAAAGAGCCCGAAGACACGACACCATCCATGAGTTTCATTATTATTGGTTTTTTTTTTACCTTTTTGACACAAAAATCCAATTTGCATAATAATTTGGAACGCAGTGTAGACCCAGCTCCAAACCCAGCTTTGAGAATAGATTAACGGCGATATTTTTTTTATCGCCCGATAAGAGTCTCGCGTTAATTATATATATATATATACATACATATATATATATATATATATATATACAATATTTCCAAGGTGAAACACATTGTGAAAGTTTGTCCTCACTCACTGTGGGACTTGACCCTGTGACCAGTTGGGTTGGACTTACGTGGGACTTGCACTAAGTGAGCGCCTCCCTCCTCTGGGAGAGCCCGAGTCTGAGTCTGAAGCCATGGTTTGGACCTAAAACAACAAAGGTTCATGTTTATTACAACTGACTGAAACATTACACTGATTCAAAATGATTTGTTTCAAGAGGCCACAGTGTGAACTCTCACTGGTCCACAGCGCCCCCTGTGGGTGTGATTCTGCAGTGTGAAAAACACTTGATATACAGAGCCTCTCGAAACTATACTCTGTTATTTAAAAAAAACAGAAAATCTGAAAGTGGGGCGTGCAAAAGTATTCATACAGATGAATGAATACTTTGTGAACCCCTTTTGTCTTTAGGGTCTGACTCTACAAGATTAGCTCATGTAGAGACTGACATTTTCGCCCATTCCTCTTTACAAAACAACTCCAGCTCTGTCACATTAGAAGGAGAGCGTTTGTGAACAGCAGTTTTCAGATCTTTCCACAGATTTTCAATAGGATTTAGGTCAGGACTTTGACTGGGCCATTCTAACACATTAATATGTTTTTATTGAACCATTCCATTGTAGATTTATCTTTGTGTTTAGGGTCATTGTCCTGCTGAAGGTGAAGCTCCGCCTTCTCCACAGCTTTATCCCTGACCTCTCTGGTGCTCCTTGACCTTCATGATGTTGTTTAGTAACCACAGCTCTGAGGCCCTCACAGAACAGCTGTAATTATACTGAGAGTAGATCACACACAGGTGCCTCTATTTAACCGTTAGGCCAAGGAGTGAACATTCTGGAGTCATTAGGAATGTTTTAAAGGCAATTTAATGCACTCAGAAAATGCTGTATGATACTAATGCAAGCCCCACTTTTCACTTTTCTATTTTTTGAAAAATAACAGAATCATGTATCATTTTGCTTTCACTTCACAGTCGTCTGTTACTTGTGCGTGAACGTTCAGTAAAAAAATCAAAATAAAATCTTTATGTTTAGGGCTGTAAACATGACAAAATGTGCAAAAGAAACAAAGAAATGAGAAGAAAACAAGGATGTAAACGCAACAAAAATTCAACAAAAAAATTCAACAAAAATTCAACAAAAATTCAACAAAAATTCAACAAAAAATGATAAAAATTCAACAAAAATTCAACAAAAATTCAACAAAAATTCAACAAAAATGTGACAAAAATTCAACAAAAATTCAATAAAAAATCAACAAAAATTCAACAAAAATGTGACAAAAATGTGACAAAAATTCAACAAAAATTCAACAAAAATTCAACAAAAAATGACAAAAATTCAACAAAAAATCAACAAAAATGTGACAAAAATTCAACAAAAATTCAACAAAAATTCAACAAAAATTCAACAAAAAATGACAAAAATTCAACAAAAATTAAACAAAAATTAAACAGAAATTCAACAAAAAATGACAAAAAATCAACAAAAATGTGACAAAAATGTGACAAAAATGTGACAAAAATTCAACAAAAATTCAACAGAAAAAGAAAAGAAAAAAAAACATTAAAAAGGCGACTCAACACAGCAACAACACGAGGAAAAGATCAGTTTGTGGGTCTTAGCTTTCAAATGAGGTGCTACACAGGCCTATAGCCAAAGAGGACAGAATGCATTTGGTTCAGTGAATACGATGAATATGTTAAATAAATACAAATAAACCCTCAGATCGAGAGGAGTCAGCAGAAGGATTCAAACAGTGGTTCAAACTGTTCATTTCCTGCTTCTGCCCCAGACTGGAATCGAGGCTCCACAAACACACGGACCCTCTGCTCTCAGACTAAACCCTCTGCTCTCAGACTCTGCTGTTTCTAAACCGACTAAACCGACTCTGCTCCGACTTTACTGCAGTTTTAACACATTTAAACTGAACAAAGACTCACCTGGATCTGACGACGACGCTGCCTCCAATACTTCCACTTCTCCTTTTACCAACGGCGTCAGGGTTTGGTTTAGGGCGAAAAGGGGAAACATCACATGTGCTCAGGGCTGGACTGGGACTGAAAAACAGCCCTGGACTCTGACCAGCCTGGCCTTAACGGAGCGCATTCTCCTGTTCGGCTTTACCCAAATCTAAAAGCTGCTCGACTGGAGAGCAACAATGGCTCATTTGAAAGCTGAGACCGGAAAAAGTGACATTTTGTCATATTTTTGTTGTTTTTTCATAACTTTTTTGGTGGCTTTTATTGTGTTTTTGTCACTTTTTTCTATCATTTTTTTGTGTGTTTTTGTCACTTTTTTGAATCATTTTTTGCTGTTTTTTGTTACTTTTTTCTGTAATTTTTTGCTTTTTTTTGTCACTTTTTTTCAATCATTTTTTTCTGTTTTTTGTTACTTTTTTCTGTATTTTTTTGCTTTTTTTGTCACTTTTTTTCAATCATTTTTTTGTGTGTTTTTGTCACTTTTTTCAATCATTTTTTTCTGTTTTTTGTTACTTTTTTCTGTAATTTTTTGCTTTTTTTGTCACTTTTTTTCAATCATTTTTTTCTGTTTTTGTTACTTTTTTCAATCATTTTTTGCATTTTTTGTCACTTTTTTCAATCATTTTTTGCTTTTTTTTGTCACTTTTTTCAATCATTTTTTGTGTGTTTTTGTCACTTTTTTCAATCATTTTTTGCTTTTTTTTGTCACTTTTTTCAATCATTTTTTTTGTGTTTTTGTCACTTTTTTCAATCATTTTTTTTGTTTTTTTGTCACTTTTTTCAATCATTTTTTGCTTTTTTTGTCACTTTTTTTCAATCATTTTTTTCTGTTTTTTGTTACTTTTTTCTGTAATTTTTTGCTTTTTTTTGTCACTTTTTTTCAATCATTTTTTTCTGTTTTTTGTTACTTTTTTCTGTAATTTTTTGCTTTTTTTTGTCACTTTTTTTCAATCATTTTTTTCTGTTTTTTGTTACTTTTTTCAATCATTTTTTGTGTGTTTTTGTCACTTTTTTCAATCATTTTTTGCTTTTTTTTGTCACTTTTTTCAATCATTTTTTGTGTGTTTTTGTCACTTTTTTCAATCATTTTTTTTTGTGTTTTTGTCACTTTTTTCAATCATTTTTTTCTGTTTTTTGTCACTTTTTTCAATCATTTTTTGCTTTTTTTGTCACTTTTTTCAATCATTTTTTGCTTTTTTTTGTCACTTTTTTCAATCATTTTTTTGTGTGTTTTTGTCACTTTTTTCAATCTTTTTTTTTGTGTTTTTGTCACTTTTTTCAATCATTTTTTGCTTTTTTTTGTCACTTTTTTCAATCATTTTTTGTGTGTTTTTGTCACTTTTTTCAATCATTTTTTTTGTTTTTTTGTCACTTTTTTTCAATCATTTTTTTCTGTTTTTTGTTACTTTTTTCTGTAATTTTTTGCTTTTTTTTGTCACTTTTTTTCAATCATTTTTTGCTGTTTTTTGTTACTTTTTTCAATCATTTTTTTTGTGTTTTTGTCACTTTTTTGAATCATTTTTTGCTGTTTTTTGTTACTTTTTTCTGTAATTTTTTGCTTTTTTTTGTCACTTTTTTTCAATCATTTTTTTCTGTTTTTTGTTACTTTTTTCTGTAATTTTTTGCTTTTTTTTGTCACTTTTTTTCAATCATTTTTTTCTGTTTTTTGTTACTTTTTTCAATCATTTTTTGTGTGTTTTTGTCACTTTTTTCAATCATTTTTTGCTTTTTTTTGTCACTTTTTTCAATCATTTTTTGTGTGTTTTTGTCACTTTTTTCAATCATTTTTTTGTGTGTTTTTGTCACTTTTTTCAATCATTTTTTTCTGTTTTTTGTCACTTTTTTCAATCATTTTTTGCTTTTTTTGTCACTTTTTTCAATCATTTTTTGCTTTTTTTTGTCACTTTTTTCAATCATTTTTTTGTGTGTTTTTGTCACTTTTTTTCAATCATTTTTTTTTGTGTTTTTGTCACTTTTTTCAATCATTTTTTGCTTTTTTTGTCACTTTTTTCAATCATTTTGTTTTTGTTTTTGTCACTTTTTTCTGTCATTTTTTTCTGATTTTTTGTCACTTTTTTCCATCATTTTTGTGTGTGTTTTTGTCACGTTTTTGTTGCTTTTTTCCTCGCTTTGTTGTCGTGTTTTTGTTGACTTTTCACCACATTTTTCATCACTTTTTGCTTTTCCGAGGAGGTGGAGAAAAACAGCAATAATCATAATAATCATAATAATGATACTGTGAACGTGTATACAAATATTTGATACTCACTGTAGAAATAAAGTCGGTCAGAGGAAGAGCAGCTGAAGTGCGTCATGGGGAGGGAGGCCTGGGTCGGGTGGTCTCTGGCTCCCTCTAGTGGTCACAGATCGCAGCTGCAGCGCCATCTTTTAATTTGAAACCCAACCCCAGAGTTCATTTCGTCGACTAAAATATTTAGTCTTAATTTTAGTCAAAGTGATATTTTTGTGACTAAAATTGGACTAAAACTAAAGTAAAAGTTTCTCATGAGACTAAAACTGTGACTAAAATGTCCAGATATTTGAGTCGACTAAAATCAGACTAAATAAAAATGAAAAGGAGAGACTAAAATCATCCAAACTTGTATTGAGCGTCTGAAAGAGCCTCAGATCATGTTTAAAGGATCAGCTCTGAGCTTTGTTCATGTGGAGCAGAAACATGAAGCAGAGGAACAACATTAAATATGATTATAATCAATATTATCAATGCAAAGTCCACTCAATTAGTCTGACATTTACTCGACTAAAACTAGACTAAAATGTAAAAGTTTTTTTTGACTAAAACTAAAATAAAACATGTCAAAATGAGCACTGCTCAGCCCGAGTGGATAAACCCGGGCTCCGAGAGCGTGAGAGTGAAACCGATTCATTCATTGTAACAAAAATGATTAAAACAATAAGACAAGTGTAAAACAGGCCTAACGATGACTCTCTGCAGCTCGATCATAACGGAACCTGATGATTCTGTTCCAGGGAGTAAACAGTTCCTGGGTGACTTAGGCCAGTCTGCGAAACCAAGCCTTGGAAACCTGGGAGTTATTTTTGACAAAGACCTGTCATCAGTGCAGCTCTGTAAGCAGCAAACCAGGAACTGCTTCTTTTCAAACTGAGGAATATGGTCTCACGTAATGATCTGGAGCTGATCATCCGTGCGTTTGTGTCTTCACGTTTAGATTCTGTAACAGTTTGTTTTCATGTCTAAACAAGAAGGAGCTTCTCGACTGCAGTTAGAGCAAAACTCTGACCTGCACAAACAGGAGGAGCCACATATCCCCTATTTTAAAACAAACCCAGTCACACCAAACGCAAAGGTTTTACCTTTATGGCACTGAAATACAGTTTGCATAAGAATTTGGAAGGCAGTTTACACATTAGTGAATTATTCGTTGTAAACATGTTGTAAACGTGTTATAAACATGTTATAAACGTGTTATAAACATGTTATTAACGTGTCATAAACGTGTCATAAACGTGTTATAAACGTGTTATAAACGTGTTATAAACTGAAACAGGAGCATCATTAATAATAATAACTTTCTAACTGAGAGTTTTGACTCTGAGGAAACACAAATAAAACTCTTCAAAAACATTTATTAAATATCAGTCACATGACCCTGATCACATGACCCCGGGCTCAGCGTCCAGTGGGCGGAGCCAACAGCATCCAGCCAATGAGAGTCCAGGACAGAGCCGGGGGTCTTCATCAGTAACTTCAGTCCGAGTACTGCAGTACAGTGTAGTACTCCTATAGTACTACGTTACTGCAGTATCCTGTGGTGTCCATAGTATCAGTACTGCTCCATGGGGCAGTAGTACTGTAATACTACTGTAATGCTACTGCAGTACTAGTACTCCTGTGGCCGCTGCAGGTACTGCAGTACTGCGTCCGTCCACTCGGTGGAGCTCCAGATCCTCTTCAGAGCCTCGGTTTCTCTCTCGTTGGTTTGTTCCAGACCCGACCTGGACCAGGAGCGGATCAGGGCCTTGGACTCTTTCAGCACCTGCACAGAGACCGGGTTAATATAACTATTAACTACTACTAACTACTACTAACTACCACTAACTACCCAACCCTAACCCAGAGGTTAATCAGGGCCTTGGACTTTTTCAGCACCTGCACAAACACAGGGTTAATATAACTACTACTAACTACCACTAACTACCACTAACTACCACTAACTACCACTAACTACTACTAACTACTACTAACTACTACTAACTACTACTAACTACTACTAACTACCACTAACTATCACTGACTACCACTAACTACCCAACCCTAGCCCATGAGCGGATCAGGGCCTTGGACTGGTTGCCGCGGCGACGCCTCGCCGGTGGGAGGGGCGTCTGACTCACCTGGGCGTCGACGGCGAGCAGCTCCCGGACTCGCGCCTGCACTTCCTGGTTAAAGGTGTGAGGCCACAACACCTGAGACACCAGGCCTTTAGCACACGCCTCCTGTGCCGTTAGTCTCCGCCCACCCAGCAGCAGCTCCCCCGCCTGGACAGGAGGGGAACAACAGCGGAGATTTAGAGACGAGTTTTCAAAATAACAGACTTACATTTGTGCTGTTTTCAAAATAAAATATTTAAATTTGTGATGTTTTCAAGATAAAATATTTAAATTTGTGATGTTTTCAAAATAAAATATTTAAATTTGTGATGTTTTCAAAATGAAATATTTAAATTTGTGATGTTTTCAAGATAAAATATTTAAATTTGTGCTGTTTTCAAGATAAAATATTTAAATTTGTGATGTTTTCAACATAAAATATTTAAATTTGTGATGTTTTCAACATAAAATATTTAAATTTGTGATGTTTTCAACATAAAATATTTAAATTTGGGATGTTTTCAACATAAAATATTTAAATTTGTGGTGTTTTCAACATAAAATATTTAAATTTGGGATGTTTTCAACATAAAATATTTAAATTTGTGATGTTTTCAACATAAAATATTTAAATTTGTGATGTTTTCAACATAAAATATTTAAATTTGTGATGTTTTCAACATAAAATATTTAAATTTGTGATGTTTTCAACATAAAATATTTAAATTTGTGATGTTTTCAACATAAAATATTTAAATTTGTGATGTTTTCAACATAAAATATTTAAATTTAGGATGTTTTCAACATAAAATATTTAAATTTGTGATGTTTTCAACATAAAATATTTAAATTTGTGATGTTTTCAACATAAAATATTTAAATTTGTGCTGTTTTCAACATAAAATATTTAAATTTGTGATGTTTTCAAGATAAAATATTTAAATCTGTGATGTTTTCAAGATAAAATATTTAAATTTGTGATGTTTTCAAGATAAAATATTTAAATTTGTGATGTTTTCAAGATAAAATATTTAAATTTGTGATGTTTTCAAGATAAAATATTTAAATTTGTGATGTTTTCAACATAAAATATTTAAATTTGTGATGTTTTCAACATAAAATATTTAAATTTGTGATGTTTTCAACATAAAATATTTAAATTTGGGATGTTTTCAACATAAAATATTTAAATTTGTGATGTTTTCAACATAAAATATTTTAATTTGTGATGTTTTCAACATAAAATATTTAAATTTGTGCTGTTTTCAACATAAAATATTTAAATTTGTGATGTTTTCAAGACAAAATATTTAAATTTGTGATGTTTTCAACATAAAATATTTAAATTTGTGATGTTTTCAACATAAAATATTTAAATTTGTGGTGTTTTCAAGATAAAATATTTAAATTTGTGATGTTTTCAACATAAAATATTTAAATTTGTGATGTTTTCAACATAAAATATTTAAATTTGTGATGTTTTCAACATAAAATATTTAAATTTGTGATGTTTTCAACATACAATATTTAAATTTGTGATGTTTTCAACATAAAATATTTAAATTTGTGATGTTTTCAACATAAAATATTTAAATTTGTGGTGTTTTCAACATAAAATATTTAAATTTGTGATGTTTTCAACATAAAATATTTAAATTTGTGATGTTTTCAACATAAAATATTTAAATTTGTGATGTTTTCAACATACAATATTTAAATTTGTGATGTTTTCAACATAAAATATTTACATTTGTGAGGTTTTCAAGATAAAATATTTAAATTTGTGATGTTTTCAACATAAAATATTTAAATTTGTGGTGTTTTCAACATAAAATATTTAAATTTGTGATGTTTTCAACATAAAATATTTAAATTTGTGATGTTTTCAACATAAAATATTTAAATTTGTGATGTTTTCAAAATAAAAGCCATATATACCAAGTTAGGTATAGATGGGCATAGTTGATCAGGGGGAAGGTGTAGTTGAGTATAGTTAGGTGTATAGTTGGTTGTAGGGTATAGTTGGGTATAGATGGTTATAGATGGGTGTAGTTAGGTGTAGTTGGGTGTAGTTGGGGGTAGTTGGGTGTAGTTGGGGGTAGTTAACTCACAGCGGCCGGGCCCATGATCAGGGGGAAGGTGTAGTTGAGTATAGTTAGGTGTATAGTTAGGTATAGTTGGGTGTAGTTAGGTATAGTTGGGTATAGTTGGTTATAGTTGGGTGTAGTTAGGTATAGTTGGGTGTAGTTGGGTATAGTTGGGTGTAGTTAGGTATAGTTGGGTGTAGTTAGGTATAGTTGGGTGTAGTTAGGTATAGTTGGGTGTAGTTGGGTATAGTTGGGTGTAGTTGGGTATAGTTGGGTGTAGTTGGGTATAGTTGGGTGTAGTTAGGTATAGTTGGGTGTAGTTAGGTATAGTTGGGTGTAGTTAGGTATAGTTGGGTGTAGTTAGGTATAGTTGGGTGTAGTTAGGTATAGTTGGGTGTAGTTGGGTATAGTTGGGTGTAGTTGGGTATAGTTGGGTGTAGTTGGGTATAGTTGGGTGTAGTTAGGTATAGTTGGGTGTAGTTAGGTATAGTTGGGTGTAGTTAGGTATAGTTGGGTGTAGTTGGGTATAGTTGGGTGTAGTTAGGTATAGTTGGGTATAGTTGGGTATAGTTGGGTGTAGTTAGGTATAGTTGGGTATAGTTGGTTATAGTTGGGTGTAGTTAGGTATAGTTGGGTGTAGTTAGGTATAGTTGGGTGTAGTTAGGTATAGTTGGGTGTAGTTAGGTATAGTTGGGTGTAGTTAGGTATAGTTGGGTGTAGTTGGGTATAGTTGGGTATAGTTGGGTATAGTTGGGTGTAGTTAGGTATAGTTGGGTGTAGTTAGGTATAGTTGGGTGTAGTTGGGTATAGTTGGGTATAGTTGGGTATAGTTGGGTGTAGTTAGGTATAGTTGGGTGTAGTTAGGTATAGTTGGGTGTAGTTAGGTATAGTTGGGTGTAGTTGGGTATAGTTGGGTGTAGTTGGGTATAGTTGGGTGTAGTTGGGTATAGTTGGGTGTAGTTAGGTATAGTTGGGTGTAGTTAGGTATAGTTGGGTGTAGTTAGGTATAGTTGGGTGTAGTTAGGTATAGTTGGGTGTAGTTAGGTATAGTTGGGTGTAGTTGGGTATAGTTGGGTGTAGTTGGGTATAGTTGGGTGTAGTTGGGTATAGTTGGGTGTAGTTAGGTATAGTTGGGTGTAGTTAGGTATAGTTGGGTGTAGTTAGGTATAGTTGGGTATAGTTGGGTATAGTTGGGTGTAGTTAGGTATAGTTGGGTATAGTTGGTTATAGTTGGGTATAGTTGGGTATAGTTGGGTGTAGTTGGGTATAGTTGGGTATAGTTGGTTATAGTTGGGTGTAGTTAGGTATAGTTGGGTATAGTTGGGTATAGTTGGGTGTAGTTAGGTATAGTTGGGTGTAGTTGGGTATAGTTGGGTGTAGTTGGGTATAGTTGGGTGTAGTTGGGTATAGTTGGGTGTAGTTAGGTATAGTTGGGTGTAGTTGGGTATAGTTGGGTGTAGTTAGGTATAGTTGGGTATAGTTGGTTATAGTTGGGTGTAGTTAGGTATAGTTGGGTGTAGTTGGGTATAGTTGGTTATAGTTGGGTGTAGTTAGGTATAGTTGGGTATAGTTGGGTATAGTTGGGTGTAGTTAGGTATAGTTGGGTGTAGTTAGGTATAGTTGGGTGTAGTTGGGTATAGTTGGTTATAGTTGGGTGTAGTTAGGTATAGTTGGGTATAGTTGGGTATAGTTGGGTGTAGTTAGGTATAGTTGGGTGTAGTTAGGTATAGTTGGGTGTAGTTGGGTATAGTTGGGTGTAGTTGGGTATAGTTGGGTGTAGTTGGGTATAGTTGGGTGTAGTTAGGTATAGTTGGGTGTAGTTAGGTATAGTTGGGTGTAGTTAGGTATAGTTGGGTATAGTTGGGTATAGTTGGGTGTAGTTAGGTATAGTTGGGTATAGTTGGTTATAGTTGGGTATAGTTGGGTATAGTTGGGTGTAGTTAGGTATAGTTGGGTATAGTTGGGTATAGTTGGGTGTAGTTAGGTATAGTTGGGTATAGTTGGGTATAGTTGGGTGTAGTTAGGTATAGTTGGGTGTAGTTAGGTATAGTTGGGTATAGTTGGGTATAGTTGGGTGTAGTTAGGTATAGTTGGGTATAGTTGGTTATAGTTGGGTATAGTTGGGTATAGTTGGGTGTAGTTAGGTATAGTTGGGTGTAGTTAGGTATAGTTGGGTGTAGTTAGGTATAGTTGGGTGTAGTTAGGTATAGTTGGGTGTAGTTAGGTATAGTTGGGTGTAGTTAGGTATAGTTGGGTGTAGTTAGGTATAGTTGGGTGTAGTTAGGTATAGTTGGGTGTAGTTGGGTATAGTTGGGTGTAGTTAGGTATAGTTGGGTATAGTTGGGTATAGTTGGGTGTAGTTAGGTATAGTTGGGTGTAGTTAGGTATAGTTGGGTATAGTTGGGTATAGTTGGGTGTAGTTAGGTATAGTTGGGTATAGTTGGTTATAGTTGGGTATAGTTGGGTATAGTTGGGTGTAGTTAGGTATAGTTGGGTGTAGTTAGGTATAGTTGGGTGTAGTTAGGTATAGTTGGGTGTAGTTAGGTATAGTTGGGTGTAGTTAGGTATAGTTGGGTGTAGTTAGGTATAGTTGGGTGTAGTTAGGTATAGTTGGGTGTAGTTAGGTATAGTTGGGTGTAGTTGGGTATAGTTGGGTGTAGTTAGGTATAGTTGGGTGTAGTTGGGTATAGTTGGGTGTAGTTAGGTATAGTTGGGTGTAGTTGGGTATAGTTGGGTGTAGTTAGGTATAGTTCAGGGGTGCCCAAAGTGGGGCCCGTGGGCCAAATTTGGCCCGCCGGAACAATTCCGTTGGCCCGCCAGAGAGTGACCTACTTTTGCACGCATAATATGATTAACACTAACTCTCTTCCCATTCATTCTCAATGATGAATATGGATGCAGTACACTTTTTGACCACTAACGTCAAATTGGGGGCGCTGTTTCACTCCTTTCGTCAAGTTAAGGAAACACTGTTGTGGTGTCTGGGTTTTTATCACAGATTGTGGTAGCATTAACTTTCCCAGTTTTCCAACTTTTATTTCAAAGGTTGTTAACATCAACAAAGGTAGGTGTTAAAAATCGACTTATAAAAGAATATATGCTGAACTGACACTTTCAAAATGATCTAATAGCTGTGGCATTTTCTTTGAGTTACCTGAGGTAAAGTCACTGTAGATGCTGCAGATACAGGTGTTGTTTACATTTTGTACTATATTTCTACAGTTGTTGTTTTTGTTTGACTAAAACTAGGCTTTTGCCATAGTCATTTGCATAGATAGAATCAAAATGGCACATGTATACCGAAAGTGAAATAATATTAAAATATAGTAATAACATTATTATTTGCAGTTATATGTGTTTCACGCTTGACATCGCCATGTTTGGCCCGCGTCCCACAGGAACATTTTCATTTTGGCCCTCGGAGACAAAAAGTTTGGGCACCCCTGGTATAGTTGGTTATAGATGGGTGTATAGTTAGGTGTAGTTGGGGTGTAGTTAGGTGTAGTTGGGTGTAGTTAGGTGTAGTTGGGTGTAGTTGGGTGTAGTTGGGTGTAGTTGGGGGTAGTTGGGTGTAGTTAGGTGTAGTTGGTTATAGTTGGATGTAGTTGACTCACAGCGGCCGGGCCCATGATCAGGGGGAAGGTGTAGGAGCTGCAGCCGTCGGGGGTGTGGCCGTACTGGGTGTAGGGCGTTTGGATCCAGGCCTTCTCATTGGCCCAGACCACGTCACACAGAGCCAAGATGGCCGCCCCCAGACCCAGCGCCGGCCCGTTCACCGCGGCGACCAGCGGCTTCGGGAACTGGACAAGGCAGTTCACAAACGTCCTGCAGGGGGCGACAGAGGACACACTCATGGTGAGCTAGGTGTTCGGATTTATGGTAAAGTGTGTAGGGTAAAGGGAGGAGGGTGAAGGGAGTAGGGTGAAGGGAGTAGGGTGAAGGGAGTAGAGTGAAGGGAGTAGAGTGAAGGGAGTAGGGTGAAGGGAATAGGGTGAAGGGAGTAGGGTGAAGAGAGTAGGGTGAAGGGAATAGGGTGAAGGGAGTAGAGTGAAGGGAGTAGAGTGAAGGAGTAGGGTGAAGGGAGTAGGGTGAAGAGAGTAGGGTGAAGGGAATAGGGTGAAGGGAGTAGAGTGAAGGGAGTAGAGTGAAGGGAGTAGGGTGAAGGGAGTAGAGTGAAGGGAATAGGGTGAAGGGAGTAGAGTGAAGGGAGTAGGGTGAAGGGAGTAGGGTGAAGGGAATAGAGTGAAGGGAATAGGGTGAAGGGAGTAGAGTGAAGGGAGTAGGGTGAAGGGAGTAGGGTGAAGAGAGTAGGGTGAAGGGAATAGGGTGAAGGGAGTAGAGTGAAGGGAGTAGAGTGAAGGGAGTAGGGTGAAGGGAGTAGAGTGAGGGAGTAGAGTGAAGGGAGTAGGGTGAAGGGAGTAGAGTGAAGGGAGTAGAGTGAAGGGAGTAGAGTGAAGGGAGTAGGGTGAAGGGAGTAGAGTGAAGGGAGTAGAGTGAAGGGAGTAGGGTGAAGGGAGTAGGGTGAAGGGAGTAGGGTGAAGGGAGTAGAGTAAAGGGAGTAGAGTAAAGGGAGTAGAGTAAAGTGTGCAGGGTGAAGGGAGTAGGGTGAAGGGAGTAGGGTGAAGGGAGTAGGGGTGAAGGGAGTAGGGTGAAGGGAGTAGAGTAAAGGGAGTAGAGTAAAGTGTGCAGGGTGAAGGGAGTAGGGTGAAGGGAGTAGAGTGAAGGGAGTAGGGTGAAGGGAGTAGGGTGAAGGGAGTAGAGTGAAGGGAGTAGAGTAAAGGGAGTAGGGTGAAGGGAGTAGAGTGAAGGGAGTAGAGTGAAGGGAGTAGAGTGAAGGGAGTGAAGGGAGTAGAGTGAAGGGAGTAGGGTGAAGGAGTGAAGGGAGTAGAGTGAAGGGAGTAGAGTGAAGGGAGTAGAGTGAAGGGAGTGAAGGGAGTAGAGTGAAGGGAGTAGGGTGAAGGGAGTAGGGTGAAGGGAGTAGGGTGAAGGGAGTAGAGTGAAGGAGTAGGGTGAAGGGAGTAGGGTGAAGGGAGTAGGGTGAAGGGAGTAGAGTGAAGGGAGTGAAGGGAGTAGGGTGAAGGAGTAGAGTGAAGGGAGTAGAGTGAAGGGAGTAGGGTGAAGGGAGTAGAGTGAAGGGAGTAGAGTGAAGGAGTAGAGTGAAGGGAGTAGAGTGAAGGGAGTAGAGTGAAGGGAGTAGGGTGAAGGGAGTAGAGTGAAGGGAGTAGAGTGAAGGGAGTAGAGTGAAGGGAGTAGAGTGAAGGGAGTAGAGTGAAGGGAGTAGGGTGAAGGGAGTAGAGTGAAGGAGTGAAGGGAGTTGGGTGAAGGGAGTAGGGTGAAGGGAGTAGAGTGAAGGGAGTAGAGTGAAGGGAGTAGAGTGAAGGGAGTAGAGTGAAGGGAGTAGAGTGAAGGGAGTAGGGTGAAGGGAGTAGGTGAAGGGAGTAGAGTGAAGGGAGTAGAGTGAAGGGAGTAGAGTGAAGGGAGTAGGGTGAAGGGAGTAGAGTGAAGGGAGTAGAGTGAAGGGAGTAGAGTGAAGGGAGTAGGGTGAAGGGAGTAGGGTGAAGGGAGTAGAGTGAAGGGAGTAGAGTGAAGGGAGTAGAGTGAAGGGAGTAGAGTGAAGGGAGTAGAGTGAAGGGAGTAGGGTGAAGGGAGTAGGGTGAAGGGAGTAGGGTGAAGGGAGTAGAGTGAAGGGAGTAGGGTGAGGGAGTAGAGTGAAGGGAGTAGGGTGAAGGGAGTAGAGTGAAGGGAGTAGAGTGAAGGGG